>NW_027397072.1:46298987-46301307 GCF_003265705.2 Callorhinus ursinus
CTCAGTTTGTTTCCTGAGATTAAGAATTCCTCATATCACTGAGGTCATATGATACATGTCTTTCTCTGATTGACTTATTTCACTAAGCATAAGACCCTCCAGTTCCATCCACGTTGTTGCAAATGGCAGGATCTCATTCCTTTTGATGGCTGCATAATATTCCATTGTGTATATATACCACCTCTTCTTTATCCATTCATCTGTCGATGGACATCTTGGCTCTTTCCACAGTTTGGCTATTGTGGACATTGCTGCTATAAACATTGGGGTGCACGTACCCCTTCGGGTCCCTACATTTGTATCTTTGGGGTAAATACCCAGTAGTGCAATTGCTGGATCGAATGGTAGCTCTAATTTCAACTGTTTGAGGGACCTCCATACTGTTTTCCACAGGGGTTGCACCAGCTTGCATTCCCACCAACAGTGTAGGAGGGTTCCCCTTTCTCCACATCCCCGCCAACATCTGTCGTTCCCTGACTTGTTAATTTTAGCCATTCTGACTGGTGTGAGGTGGTATCTCATTGAGGTTTTGATTTGGATTTCCCTGATGCCGAGCGATGTGGAGCACTTTTTCATGTGCCTGTTGGCCATTTGGATGTCTTCTTTGGAAAAATGTCTGTTCATGTCTTCTGCCCATTTCTTGATTGGATTATTTGTTCTTTGGGTGTTGAGTTTGATAAGTTCTTTATAGATTTTGGATACTAGCCCTTTATCTGATATGTCATTTGCAAATATTTTCTCCCCTTCTGTCGGTTGTCTTTTGGTTTTGTGGACTGTTTCTTCTGCTGTGCAAAAGCTTTTTATCTTGATGAAATCCCAATAGTTCATTTTTGCCCTGGCTTCCCTTGCCTTTGGCGATGTTTCTAGGAAGAAGTTGCTGTGGCTGAGGTCGAAGAGGTTGCTCCCTGTGTTCTCCTTTAAGATTTTGATGGACTCCTGTCTCACGTTTAGGTCTTTCAACCATTTGGAGTCTATTTTTGTGTGTGGTGTAAGGAAATGGTCCAGTTTCATTCTTCTGCATGTGGCTGTCCAATTTTCCCAGCACCATTTGTTGAAGAGACTTTTTTCCATTGGACATTCTTTCCTGCTTTGTCAAAGATAAGTTGACCATAGAGTTGAGGGTCCATTTCTGGGCTCTCGATTCTGTTCCATTGATCTATGTGTCTGTTTTTGTGCCAGTACCATACTGTCTTGATGATGACAGCTTTGTAATAGAGCTGGAAGTCCGGAATTGTGATGCCGCCAGCTTTGCTTTTCTTTGTCAACATTCCTCTGGCTATTCGGGTTCTCTTCTGGTTCCATACAAATTTTAGGATTATTTGTTCCATTTCTTTGAAAAAAGTGGATGGTATTTTGATGGGGATTGCATTGAATGTGTAGATTGCTCTAGGTAGCATTGACATCTTCACAATGTTGGTTCTCCCAATCCATGAGCATGGGACGTTTTTCCATTTCTTTGTGTCTTCTTCAATTTCTTTCCTGAGTATTTTATAGTTTTCTGAGTACAGATCCTTTGCCTCTTTGGTTAAATTTATTCCTAGGTATCTTATGGTTTTGGGTGCAATTGTGAATGGGATCGACTCCTTGATTTGTCTATCTTCTGTCTTGTTGTTGGTGTATAGGAATGCCCCTGATTTCTGTGCATTGATTTTATAGCCTGCTACTTGACTGAATTCCTGTATGGGTTCTAGCAGTTTTGGGGTGGAGTCTTTTGGGTTTTCCACATACAGTATCATATCATCTGCAAAGAGTGAGAGTTTGGCTTCCTCTTTGCCGATTTGGAAGCCTTTGATTTCTTTTTATTGTCAGATTGCTGTGGCTAGGACTTCTAATACTATGTTGAGTAGCAGTGGTGAGAGTGGACATCCCTGCCGCGTTCCTGACCTTAGGGGAAAAGCTCTCAGCTTTTCCCCATTGAGAATGATATTCGCTGTAGGTTTTTCGTAGATGGTTTTATGATATTGAGGTATGTACCCTCTATCCCTATACTCTGAAGAGTTTTGATCAAGAAAGGATGTTGTACTTTGTCAAATGCTTTTTCTGCATCTATTGAGAGGATCATATGATTCTTGCTCTTTCTTTTGTTAATGTATTGTATCACGTTGATTGATTTGCGGATGTTGAACCAGCCTTGCAGCCCAGGAATAAATCCCACTTGGTCATGGTGAATAATCCTTTTAATGTACTGTTGGATCCTATTGGCTAGTATTTTGGTGAGAATTTTTGCATCCATGTTCATCAAGGATATTGGTCTGTAATTCTCTTTTTTGATGGGGTCTTTGTCTGGTTTTGGGATCAAGGTAATGCTGGCCTCATAAAA
>NW_027397072.1:46301407-46349850 GCF_003265705.2 Callorhinus ursinus
TTATAGGTCTGTTCAGGTTTTCTATTTCTTCCTGGTTCAATTTTGGTAGTTGATACATCTCTAGGAATGCACCCATTTCTTCCAGGTTATCTAATTTGCTGGCATAGAGTTGCTCATAATATGTTCTTATAATTGTTTGTATTTCTTTGGTGTTGGTTGTGATCTCTCCTCTTTCATTCATGATTTTGTTGATTTGGGTCATTTCTCTTTTCTTTTTGATCAGTCTGGCCAGGGGTTTATCAATCTTGTTAATTCTTTCAAAGAACCAGCTCCTAGTTTCGTTGATCTGTTCTACTGTTCTTTTGGTTTCTAGTTCATTGATTTCTGCTCTGATCTTTATGATTTCTCTTCTCCTGCTGGGTTTAGGCTTTATTTGCTGTTCTTTCTCCAGCTCCTTTAGGTGTAGGGTTAGGTTGTGTATTTGAGACCTTTCTTGTTTCTTGAGAAAGGCTTGTATTGCTATATACTTTCCTCTCAGGACTGCCTTTGCTGTATCCCAAAGATTTTGAACAGTTGTGTTTTCATTTTCATTGGTTTCCATGAATTTTTTTAATTCTTCTTTAATTTCTTGGTTGACCCATTCATTCTTTAGTAGGATGCTCTTTAGCCTCCATGTATTTGAGTTCTTTCCGACTTTCCTCTTGTGGTTGAGTTCTAGTTTCAAAGCATTGTGGTCTGAAAATATGCAGGGAATGATCCCAATCTTTTGGTACCGATTGAGACCTGATTTGTGACCTAGGATGTGATCAATTCTGGAGAATGTTCCATGGGCACTAGAGAAGAATGTGTATTCCGTTGCTTTGGGATGGAATGTTCTGAATATGTCTGTGAAGTCCATTTGGTCCAGTGTGTCATTTAAAGTCTTTATTTCCTTGTTGATCTTTTGCTTAGATGATCTGTCCATTTCAGTCAGGGGGGTGTTAAAGTCCCCCAGTATTATTGTATTGTTGTCAATGTGTTTCTTTGCTTTTGTTATTAATTGCCTTATATAATTGGCTGCTCCCATGTTTGGGGCATAGATATTTACAATTGTTAGATCTTCTTGTTGGATAGACCCTTTAAGTAGGATATAGTGTCCTTCCTCATCTCTTATTACAGTCTTTGGTTTAAAATCTAGTTTGTCTGATATAAGGATTGCCACCCCAGCTTTCTTTTGGTGTCCATTAGCATGGTAAATGGTTTTCCACCCCCTCACTTTGAATCTGGGGTTGTCTTTGGGTCTAAAATGAGTCTCTTGCAGACAGCATATTGATGGGTCTTGTTTTTAATCCAATCTGATAGCCTGTGTCTTTTGATTGGGGCATTTAGCCCATTTACATTCAGGGTAACTATTGAAAGGTATGAATTTAGTGCCAGTGTATTGCCTGTAAGGTGACTCTTACTGTATGTTGTCTGTGTTCCTTTCTGATCTTTGCTGCTTTTAGGCTCTCTCTTTGCTTAGAGGACCCCTTTCAATATTTCTTGGGGGGTGGTTTCATGTTTGCAAATTCCTTTAGTTTCTGTTTGTTCTGGAAGCTTTTTATCTCTCCTTCTATTTTCAGTGACAGCCTAGCTGGATATAGTATTCTTGGCTGCATATTTTTCTTGTTTAGTGCTCTGAAGATATCTTGCCAGTCCTTTCTGGCCTGCCAGGTCTCTGTGGATAGGTCTGTTGCCAATCTAATATTTCTACCATTGTAGGTTACATATCTCTTCTCCCGAGCTGCTTTCAGGATTTTCTCTTTGTCTCTGAGACTCGTAAGTTTTACTATTAGATGTCGGGGTGTTGACCTATTATTATTGATTTTGAGAGGGGTTCTCTGTGCCTCCTGGATTTTGATGCCTGTTTCCTTCCTCACATTAGGGAAATTCTCTGCTATTATTTGCTCCAATATACCTTCTGCCCCCCTCTCTCTCTCTTCTTCTTCTGGGATCCCAATTATTCTAATGTTGTTTCGTCTTATCGTATCACTTATCTCTGGAATTCTGCCCTCGTGATCTTGTAGTTGTTTCTCCCTCTTTTTCTCAGCCTCTTTATTTTCTATCCTTTGGTCTTCTATTTCACTGATTCTCTCTTCTGCCTCATTTATCCTAGCATTCAGTGCCCCCATTTTTGATTGGACCTCATCACTAGCCAAAGGCAGTCTCTTAACCAAGTGAGCCACCCAGGCGCCCCAATGGTGGGGTATTTTTAATAAATATTCTATTATTACTTCAAAAGATGAGACATGTAAAAATTACAGAAGAAACAAATATGTCTTGCAAAGAAGTGCCAGCTCTTAATTCTCTGGAAGCTTTGTGTAGGACAAAGAAGTACCTTATGCTTTCTAATGCCTACAGATCTCTATGTTAGTACTCAAATATTTTACAAAGTGTACTCTGTTGTTGTCTCTTACATTTATCTTTTAAATATTCAGTCTGCTTTCCCTAATTCATCGTTACTTACTATAGGAAATAAGAATAAATGATTTGCTTTTATCATGTGTATATAATATGTATATATCATAGATATATAAATGCATAAATATAATTTATATATAAATATATAATATACATTAGTATTATAATTCATATATAAAATTATTAAGAAACCATTGAATACTGTTAAATGTGCCAAAATATATAGACATATATTAGAAATAAATTGTAAGACAAAGATTGATGAAGACAGTAATAGCTGGGAATAGCATAATAAGTGAAAAATTAGCTAATTCTGGAAATGCTAACATTTGATTAATTACAAAATAAAGAAAATTTTAATTATACATTATTAGCAAAATAAACTTGAGAGAAAAATAAAATATTAAAATAAAAAATTAAAATAAAATGAATTAATTAAAATATTATTTTTGTTTGTAAGTTTATATTTTATTTATAAAAACATTAATTTCATATACAGTGACACAGAGTTAATATGTTAACATGAATTAATTGTAAGAATAAAATTCTATATAAGTCATGAATCAACACCTCACTTACAAAATTTAGATTTTAAATTCATTAAGAATTATTCTTTTGATTATAATGTAACATTATTAGACAAAGATAATGAAATCTGCTCATAATATATTTGTTTAACAAAGATAGGTAGAAATCTATTTGGAATAGCATTTCTTAAGTCTGAGAGTGGAGAGACTTCAACCTAGAATATGAGGGCTTATAAATTTTAAAATTATTATGAGACGTGCCTTTTTACAATTCAGGAGAATTCAATTCAAATACGAATACATGAATATATGGATATGTAATTTTACTTATCCTTCGATAAAGCATGGAAACGCAGCATTTAGAAAGTGTCCACTTCCTTCCCAACTACAGGAAAATCACAATTATGAAAGAAAATATTCTTTTATTTGTAATATTTAAAAAGAAAATAAGAGAACTAGCTTTTTTGAAATGAAGCTAATACTTTTGTCATAGACACCACTATGTATATATTTATGTATTTAAATGGAATAAACCTTGATTTGTCCATTGAGATGTATGTTAGGATGAGCAAAAATCATCAGTATTTTATACCATAAAAATTACAGCAAGATATACTTGTGTTTTATTTCATTACCATTATGGAATTTTGCCTTATATTACAAATTTATCCTTTGTTTAAGAATTTACCTTCTATTTACTTTTTTCCTCCACCAGGAATATATTCTCGGTCTATTACTTTCATGAGAAGGCATATACATAGTATTTGGAAAGACATTTACAAGTGAACACATTTATTAATTCCTGCAGTGTTTCTGAAAGAAGGTTAACTACCTTGTAAATTCCAGGAATTCTGCTGAATTCTGAAGATAAAACATACACATTTCTATAGAAACTCAGCAAATGGAGAAAATCCATTTAACTATGAGATGGAGGAAGAAATGTAAGTATTTAGTAATATAAATACAGCCATAATCCAAAATAAGACTTATTTAAATGTAAAGTTTATTTTTTTTTACCTAGTATAGTAGAGCCTCAAAAATTAATTTTGGGTTTGTTATCACAAAAAAAAAACCAAGTGATGTTTGTGTATTGGGTGTGTATGAACTAATATTCATAGTCACATACTCTTTCAAACAATTTCAAAGCAGAGAGAGAGGAGGTATATATACTAAGATACATCTCTCCCTCTTTCCGTTTTTTTTTTTTTTTTTGTCTTTTTGTCTTTTGGACCTGCCTCTATTTTTTTTTCTTTCTTTCACTCATGAGATTTGTATAAGAGATTAATATGTACATAGAGTTTTTGTTTTAGTTTTAAGGAAATACAATGTTTACAAAATCTGAATAAATGTCCTCACACTGTAACTTGATACTTGTATTAAATATGTTTTTACATACATCCACATTGATACATGTAGCTTTAGTTTACATGTTTGTGTGTAGGGTGTTCCAGTGTATAAATAAAACTTTTATTAATTTATTATCCCAGAGTAGAATAGTTTTTATTTGTTTTGTTTAGCTATTGGAAAAAGGATTGCAATGAACATCTTTAGATACATTTTCTTAGGTATGGATGTCTGTTCAAGAATTTCTCTTGGTAGACACTGAGAATTAGAATTTTCCAGTGTTCAGGGCATGCTTTTTTATTTGTCTAAAGTAGTCTTCTGCTAGGCCTCAGGTTCCAACTGTAAGGCTAGATTAATGCTGTGCCAGTTTGTTGGGAATAATAGTACAGTTTTGCTTTGGTGGCTGGAGTGGGCAGCACAAAAATATGTATTTCCCTTGACTGGAAAATTTGTAATAATTTAGGAAATCCAGATTTCAAGAGTAATCATATCGAGAAAGAATGCATTTGTTAACTTTCCTTCTTCCTGACAGCTATCACGTATCTACATTGGATATCTAATCCTGTTGAACTGCTCTGTGCAACTCTGCTTCTTCATAATCTATAGGAAATTTTGAGAGTCCATGTTAAATATGCATATGTATTCTGTTACGGAACACAAGTCTTGTCTCTACATAATCTGTCCTTGGTTGTAATTTAGGGTGTGTAATTATTCAAAAATGCAATTAGTACAATATGAGATATCATGAATGATTTTTCATGTGTCTTTATTAGAAGCAAGCACAGATTTTGCTCAACAGACTAAATGAGCCTTATCTTTGTTGTCTTCATTTATCTACAACTGCTGCTCCAATTCCACCTTAGAAAGGGTCTCATCTCTTTCCTTTCTCAAGGCTTTTACAGTAATCCTGGTTTCATGTTTTGTTTTTACATTACCCTCAAGCATACTGAAAACATATTACTAGTTAAGTATGATACAAATAATTAAGTCAATGAGGTTGTGACAGATTAATTTATTAAACAACTAAATGTGGATATTTTGTGGCTCCTACCTCATCTCCACAGTCTTACCACCTTCCTGAGATTTTTTTTAATTATGAGTATAGTCAACTCTGCTTTCAGATTCCCAAAATTAACTGGGGGTGTATATCACAGTTTCTACTAGTGCAGGAATGGAGTACCTTCTCAGAGCCCCTTCTGTGTTTAAACATTTTTATTTCCTCTTATAAATTATTTTTCTCTACCACATGTAAAATCTTTATTTTGGTAATGGTATGATACAGTTTGGGGAAACCTTTTCCTTACGTCCATTGTGTCATCAATTTTGCATTTACCAGGTCTTAACTTCTGGAAATAACAGAGCCAACATCTGGCCTTTTTTCCCTTCTGATCATTCTTCTCTTCCTTGAGGACATAGCATAAAATACCTTCATTAGATTCAAGGGCTAAAGTGTTATGCAAGTATTAAAAAAAACAGGACAACAGGGGCTCCTGAGTGGGTTAGTCAGTTGGGCCTCCAGTTTTTGATTTGGGCTCAGGTCATGATATCAGGGTTGTGGGATTGAACCCTTGCATCAAGCTCCATGCTAAGCAGGGAATCTGCTTGAGATTCTTTCCCTCTGCTCCTCCCCTCCCCCACTCTAGAGGTTCTCTCTCTCTCTCAATAAATTAATCAATCTAAAAAAAAGCAAAACAAAAAAGGATGTATGTTGATATGTAAACACAAAATAAATTAGTTCTCAGATTACATGTCTGGCCTTGATATGGTGAGATGATCTGGAATTACCCTTGATTATAAACAACTAGAAAACAAGAACAAATCAAAATATATATTTTAATTTATTGAATAAACAGTGGAGGAATGTGATTCCTGAAAAAAGGGAAACAAATTATGTATGCCTCACTGTAACCTAGTCTTTCTGCCTAAAGGAAATTCCTAAACTGTGCTATAGTAAGAGGGACAGAAAATAGTTTGGCAATCTATTTGAGAATTCATTATATAACATACAAAGAACTTAGTGTAGTCAAATTGATTTTGAAAAGAACAAAGTTGGAGGAATGACACTATGTGATTTGAAGACTATACAGTGAAAAATACATTTTGATCATATAGATCAATGGAACTGAATAGATAGGTCCATTCACATATGATTCATTGTTTTTTGACAAAATTCCAAAGATGACAAGTTAATATAATGAGAAAAGTATTTTCAACAAATGGCAATAGAACATACAGGTATTTATGTGGAAAAAATAAGGAAAATCTGTTTTATCTCACATACCAAAAATTAATATCTCAATGGATTATAGACCTAAAATTAGGATATTTCTTACAGGTAGCATACAAAAGAAATAATGACTTTTGGTTAGGAAAATACTTTTTAATAGTACACAAATGACTCAAATCATAAATGCCAAAGTATTTTAAAAACTGACTTTATAAAAAAAGTAAACTTCTGATGTGGTGTGTGTATATATATATATATATATAGATAGATAGATAGATAGATAGATATACACAATAGAATATTATGCAGCCATCAAAAGGAATGAGATCTTGCCATTTGCAACGATGTGGTTGGAACTGGAGGGTGTTATGCTGAGCGAAATAAGTCAATCCGAGAAAGACATGTATCATATGACCTCACTGATATGAGGAATTCTTAATCTCAGGAAACAAACTGAGGGTTGCTGGAGTGGTGGGGGGTGGGAGGGATGGGGTGGCTGGGTGATAGACATTGAGGAGGGCATGTGCTATGGTGAGCGCTGTGAATTGTGCAAGACTGTTGAATCACAGATCTGTACCTCTGAAACAAATAATGCAATACATGTTAAGAAAAAAAAAAAAGAAGATAGCAGGAGGGGAAGAATGAAGGGGGGAAATCAGAGGGGGAGACAAACCATGAGAGATGATGGACTCTGAAAAACAAACTAAGGGTTCTAGAGGGGAGGGGGGTAGGAGGATGGGTTAGCCTGGTGATGGGTATTAAAGAGGGCACGTTCTGCATGGAGCACTGAGGACACAAACAATGAATCATGGAACACTACATCAAAAACTAATGATGTAATGTATGGTGATTAATATAACAATAAAAAATAAAACAAAATAAAACAAAAAAGCTGACCATGCAAGTGCTGGAGCAGATGCAGAACAACTGAAACACTCATATTTTGCTTGTGGGAATAAAATGGTACAGCCACTTTATATAACAATTTGTTTTTGTTTTTTAATAAAAGTAAATGTACTTTAAAAAAAAGTAAACTTCTGCTTTTCTAAAGTTGATATTAGCAAATGAAAAGGCAACACACTTGGAAGAAATTGTTGCAAATCATATCTGATGAAGAACTTTTATAGAAAATACATAAAGGACTTTTACAATTCAATTCTAAAGAAAATAATTATTTAAAAATGATCACAATATGGGGCACCTGGGTGGCTCAGTTGGTTAAGTGTCTGCCTCTTGATTTTGACTCAGGTCATGATCTCAGGGTCCTGGAATTGAGCCCTGTGTTGGGCTCTGTGCTGAGTGGGGAGTCTGCTCGAAGATTTCTCTCCCTCTCCTTCTGCATATGCATGCACTCTCAATCTCTCTCTCAAATAAATGATTCAATCTTTAAAAAAATGAGCACAATATAGGAACAGATATATCACCATGTAAGTAGTACAAATAGCTGGTAAGTGTATGAAAAGATGCTCAACATCATTATTCATTAGGGAGATGCAAATAAAAACCACAAAGAAATATTATTACATAATAACAAGAATAACTAAAATTAGATTTTTTGATGATATGGTAATGTTAGGCTATGGAATAACTGCAACTCATATTGTTGGTAGAGATACAGAATGTTACAGCCACTTTGGAAATAATTTGTCATTTTGCATGCATTTAAAATATTTATTTAACGTGGATTATTGTGATAGTTCCTCTTTTTTTTCCTTATAGTTCTTGTTTTGAAGTCTAGGTTTTTCCTAATATTAATATAGTCATTTCTACTTTCTTTTGATTAAAATGTAAATGGTGTCTTTATTTAATCTGTTAACTTTTAACTTCTCTGTGTCTTTATATTTAAGGTTTTTTTTTTTTAAGATTTTATTTATTTGAGAGAGAGAGTGAGCGAAAGCAAGAGCAAGTGGAGGGACAGAGGGAGAAGCAGGCTCCCCACTGAGCAGGGAGCCTAATGCAGGGCTTGATCCCAGGACCCTGGGATTAGGACCTGAGCCAAAGGCAGTCACTTAACCAGCTGAACCACCCAGGCACCCCTAAGGTGTTTCTTACATACGGTGTTCAGTAAGGTCTTTTTTTTCACCCCTATTTGACAATTTCTGCTTTAAATTGGTGTAGTTATGCTATTTGTGTTTAAAAGGAATCATGTCGAACTTGATTCTGATACACACATAAGTTACTTTGAATCAATTCATGTCTTCCAAAACTTATTTAAACTATATTAGGAAATGTCCAGCGCAGCCTTCAGTCT
Source organism: Callorhinus ursinus (assembly GCF_003265705.2). Classification (NCBI taxonomy): domain Eukaryota; kingdom Metazoa; phylum Chordata; class Mammalia; order Carnivora; family Otariidae; genus Callorhinus; species Callorhinus ursinus. The sequence continues at coordinate 46,310,136 of NW_027397072.1, forward strand.
GGGACTAATTTACTCCCACTACTAAAGCAATAACCTCTGAGTACTTGACATTATATTCTGTTTATGATGAGTTCTGTTTATTCTGGTCTGTGGTAACTAACTCTTCCCAGCTTATGTGAATTTCAGGAGTCTTTTACCCATTGCTTTCTGATGGTTCTTTCTCTAACATGGATAGTGAGTATAATCAACCAAAGACTTGAGCAGGCCCATCCACAGATCTTTGTCCTTCTCTGTCCATCTATCTTGTCTAAGGTATTTTGACCTGTCAATTCTAGCTGCCTTTCTAAAGTTTAACTCTTTGTCTTTTAATTCATCCAGTTTCCTAGTTGTTTGAGGTAGGAGGTGACTTTCAGTCTCTATTACTGTCATGACAGGAAGTAGTATTTGGTTGTTAATATTTTAGTGAACAAATAATGGATCCATCTCTAGGTTATTTTATCAGCATCACTAAAGAATTGTTTGTGAAAATTGTTAATTTATGATAACCATATTTCTCTTATCTTTCCTTAAATAACATGAAACTCACTCACCTGATGATTGATTACCCTTCATTTTGGCTCATCATAAGGTAATTCTTGGAGAGGCTTTGTTTGTATGTGTGAAGAAAACTAAATGTAATTTTGAATATATATCACAACTTAACATACAGCTTCCTACTAAAGTATGGAACACTAAAGGCTTATCAATTGAATTCATTAAAAAGAGAACAGGGGCACCTGGGTAGCTCAGTTGGTTGAGTGGCCGACTTTTGGTCTCAAGCAGACTCCCCGCTGCACGTGGAGCCTGAGTCAAGGCTTGATCTCACAACCCTGAGATCATGCCCTGCTCTAAAATCAAGAGTCCAGCAGGCGTCGGAAGCTTAACCGACTGAGCCACCCAGGCGCCACCTCTCCTCTTCATAACATCACTCATTGGATTTAGAGCCCACTTTAAATCTAGGGTGATTTCATCTTGAGATCCTTAAGTGATTACATATACAAATAACCTATTTCCATATAAGATCCCATTCTGAGGCTTTTCAATCCATTACACTGTACCTTAAATAAAATGCAGATTTTTTTCAATTTAGGCAAATTTTTGGCAAGCAACAGAGACTTACTCAAGATAGTTCAAATATAAGAAGCTCATTATACAAAGAGTAAATGGAATATTAGGGAAGAACAAGAATATAAATCATAAAGAGAATGAATAAAGAAAACATAAAAAAGTAAGACCAAGATCATTGAAACTTAGAATGAATATATTTTTTAAGCTGTATTGGTAAGAGGGTAAAATGTGGTTACCCATGGATCCTGAATTTGCATTCTAAAGATAGAATAAATTATATAGATGAGCAAAAATTTTTACAGTAAATTTTCTGCTATTATTACAATATTAAAAAACAAGAAAATACTTAAAAAGTACTATATAAATTATTTTATATACATACAATGGGTGGAAAGTTAAATGATGTTTGAAAAAAATTACATTAATTGTCAGAAAACACATATATATTTAAACTAAAGAAAAAGTTAAAATAATAAAACATCATTAATTATGTGCTGGAAAAATAAAAAAAAATAGCTTAAGACTTTTCAATGAAATTTAAGTCTTAATCCATAGTCTTAGATCAGTAATGAGAGGTAGTTCTTTAATAACATTTTTACTTATTTCAGTGTTATTGATCTGGTCTGGCCTCCTGCAAATATTGATAGTTCTACCAATCAATATTTTCAAGGATTTTGGCATAGGCTATAATATACAATTATTTTTTTCTAATCTCTTGATTACCTATAGTTATATTTTTTAGCTGTACTAGTGTATATTTATATCTTTTTCCTTTTTAATTCATCAGTCTTAGTGGAATTTAACTATTCCATTGATTTTTTTAACTATATGTTTTATAAAATAGTTTTGTGTTATTGTTTATAAATGAGCTGTTTAGGATTAACAAAATCTGTATGTGTATATTTGGGGAATTAGGGCATGGAAATCATTGGAACCGAACACAAATAAGGAGCTTCTGTGCTCTGTGGGAATGGCTTTACCCTGAGAAAGGAAATAATCTGGCATGTTTAGCTAGCCCCAGCAGTTAACTTAAGAGTAACATGTAGTTGGTACGTCCAGGTACAATGTCATGGCTGTTGCTAACAACTATTGAAAATACAGACCCATTAGTAGAATTTATCCAAGCTAAAGAGAAAAAACCTATAGGTGAAACCTATTAAAAGCCAACACTGAGATTCAAGTAATCCTGCTATGAGATCCTTTCAAAAGTGTTGAAATCAAAAGAAATACATTTCCCTACCTATTTTACAGTGAAGTAAGCATCATCTTATTTTACTTTATTGCTGAGTGGAGTAGATGTCTTAAAAGAATCTGGCATGAGTAGAAAATGAGAGCTTGCCCTGGAACAGAGCACCTGTGATGCTAGGCCCCTAAGTGGAATGGAGGAGAAATTGCAGCTCCTGAGCACGGCAGCAGCTGCTGTGTGAGTGATAACCGAAGCACTAAAAATATGTGCTGGCTACCAACAGTGAGATTTTTCTCAATCATGGGAGAATGCAGGTTTCTTTTGTATAGTTTTTTTACTTGATTGTACTTTTTTAAACTATTGTACAATAAGATTGAATTTTATGTACATAGTTATAATAATGAAAATTTTACTATGGAAATAATTTTACATGAAAAAGCATACATTCACTTAAAAATTCTAAAAGACTCACAACTACACAAATATATCAATATTGTTTGGAACACACAGTTTTTCTAAGTTTATTTATTTTTTATTTTTATTTTTTAAAAGATTTTATTTACTTATTTGACGGCGAGAGACAGAACACAAGCAGGGGGTGTGGGAGAGGGAGAAGCAGGCTCCCCCCTGAGCAGGGAGCCTGATGCGGGGCTCAATCCCAGGACCTTGGGATCATGACCTGAGCCAAAGGCAGATGCTTAATGACTGAGCCACCCAGGCACCCCACAGTGTTTTAAAGTTTAAAATGCCAACACACTAATTCAACATTCTCTGCTTAACTTCAGAGTAGCAAGGGAATGTTTATAAGTCCCCACAATAATATTCAATTGTTTGAGTCTTAGCAAAAAGATGAGATAACTCCATAATAAATGAGTCCCTGAACAGAGAAGAAAGTATGTGGAAAGAAAGACAAGGAATTTGTACTTTGCGTTTCCTTTTGTCCAAAGTATTGGCTTAGGAGTCAGATGCAGTAGGAATAAATTTAAAGCTCCACCATTTACTATGTGTCTTTTTTTAAAAAATTACTTTATGTCTAAGCTTCCATTTCCTTGTTATAGATAGTTCCTATTTGACAATGCAAAATTGTCATAAAAAATTGTCATTTTTTTACTAGATATGGTATTCAATTCCTAGAACTAGTAATATCTATCTCATTGATTTCTCTGAACATCATATGAGAAAAGATATAAAATCAATTAGCCCAGTGACTTACAGAAAATTCTTAATGAGAACTGTAACTAATATATAAAGAGTTTAAATATTAATCAAAATTATTAATGTCATTAATTATTCTACTATCATGATAAAATGAGGCATGTTCCAGTGGTCTTTCTGATTTCCTGAAGTATCTTTGCTTAATTTCCTATGCCACAAGAAGTTATGAAAACTCTTGGATGTTTAATTAAGAATTCCTAATATCCCTATTATAATTACAGAAACACAGCCTCTGTTAACATGCATTTTGCAAAACACATTTCATAAACCAAGTTTTAAAAGGGTGTAGACTCAGAGATCCCTCAAGGTAGTTATCAATCAGTCAACTGCTAAGTGGAATAAACTCAGAATTGCATAGGTGCTCTGATCAAACATAAAAAGCTCTTGTTAAACAGCCATAATGGAAGATCTCATTAATTATGGGGTGTGTGTGTGGGGGTGTGTGTGCACGCATGTGTGTGTGTGTGTGTGTGTGTGAATGTGAATGAGAATATACTCACCACTTTCTGATTAGAGTTATAGTTATAGTTAGCTAATTGTCTGACATTTGTATTACTTTTGGAGAATTTCCTCCTAGTCTTGATTTAGGTTAGATAGTTAAAGTTCATTTGTCTCTCAACCTTGAGGTTTAAAAGCTGTTATTCATAGTTTTTATATTTTATTGATTCATTAAAAGATCCTTTTGACTTATGAGTCTACAGAGATAGACACAGAACTCCCCAGCTCAAATGAACACATTTTATTTTGTTTTGTGGAAAGACCAAGTCCTGAGGAGTCATCATTGGTGTTTAAAGAATTAGTATCTCTGAATCTTGTCTTTGCTCAGCCATGTACTGAGAATAAAGTGAAGAATAAATATTTCCTTTTTTACTAGATAGGTTTTGAACCCAAGTTAGTTAATCTCCTGGAAAACTGCAGAAATTTCTTAGGTTAGTGGGATGCAGAATTTTCTTAGGTTAGTAGAACAGTGTTCTACTTTCTTGGCACTTTTTACTGAGTTTCCTTCCTAATCTAGGCAGTCTAGAACTATGACTTTTCATTGTGCATTAATATCATTAGTGGTGACAGCACGAGAATTTCTTGGATTGATGACTGAAGTACTCTACTTTAGCTTGTACCACACTAATGGCTAGAAAAACTACAAAAGAAATGAAACGCTAAAAAAAGTAGAAAAAGATAGTGTCAAGCAAGGGGAGGAAAAGTTCTCCCTAAAACCTAGAGTAAAATCAGAGTAAACTATAATCCTCCATGCCTTACAGATTATTGAAACTTCTGAGACTTCAGGGACCCCCAAATTCATATTAAAATGTTTGGATTTCACTTTTTATCTTCCAACTCTTCCCTTCAAAAAACCAGTTTTAATTTTGCATTGTCAAAGTAGCTCAATTTCTCCTATTCCATAAAATAGAGACTTTTGATTATTTGTCTGTTAATTGTTTAGTTAAGATATATTTACAGAAACTATTTTGTAATACTCTTAAATTTATTTTTATTTTGCTTTACAATAAAACACATATAGCTTGAAAATGTGGGTTGTTTGAGACTAAGGCTATGATATGTTTGGTACCTAAACATGCCTCTTAATTGTGTTCCATTTTTGATACCTGAAATTCTTATCAAGTCTCAGCTCTTACATTTTTCATTCTTTTTCTTTTAAATTTTTATAACACAGTAAGATCAGATGTAGCAACATACTCTATTCTGAAATTGCAAAAGGGGGACGGCCTGGGTGGCTCAGTTGGTTAAGCGGCTGCCTTTGGCCCAGGTCATGGTCCCGGGGTCCTGGGATTGAGTCCCACATCAGGCTCCTTGCTCGGCGGGGAACCTGTTTCTCCCTCTCTCTCCCTCTGCTTGTGCTCTCTCTGTCAAATAAATATAAAAAAAAATGAAATTGCAAAAGTTATTTTAAAGCCAATAATGATGATGCCAAAATTACATAGTTAATCGACATACAAAACCACTATATTTATGCTTGGTATGTTTACATCATAGCCATCATCATAGACAAAAAAATTTGTCTACGTTATAGACAAAAAAATTTTAAGTCCTACTAATAATAGTCTAATTACATAAAAGTTCACTGTATGAAAATTGAATTCACAGGAGTTAAAGGGTTTAGTAAATTATAAACATGTTCTATTATGACCTGCAATTATACAAGTTACACAAACATCACACATTTAGACTACTACTGGAGGCCTTTTGTTTCAAAATTTCAAAAGATATATATTTCAATAATCTATTTTTACCTATTACTCCCACTCTCCCCACTGCTGTTGCCCTGTTTATTCTCTGAGACAGGCTCTGTGGGACTTCTCTGAGTTTGTAGGTGTGTCCTGCTTCTCAAGCAAGGCACTCCATGACATTTTCCTCATTTTATCTCTGTAACTTTTCTTGAAAGTAACCAGAAATGTTCATGATTATTTATTTGCATTAACATTCAGTTAATATGACTCTCCCATTAAATTTATTTATATTAAATTTATTTTATTAAATTATAACTATCTGTGTTACTTATGGATATTAAGTTTGAAATGCACATTGTAAGTTCTAGTATATGATAAAAATTTATGAAAAAAGCAAGTATTTAATAAGAAGGCAAAATATATATATAGGAGAGTTTTCTGGGCTGGATATTTGAATTCATGGGAGCCAAGATTACAGAGGTAAAGAATTTTTACTCAATTAAGAAAACTGGAAGTCGTCTTCAAAACAAACTGACTTTTAAATTATTAATAGAATTTGTATTATTATGTTAAAAATAAATGGTGAATACATCTGCCTTCTGTTGCATGATATAGACAGCTAGAAGGAGCAATGCTTTTACCCTACAATAAAAGAGATCCAAAATAACTTCAAATTCACATTTTTTTTAACATATTGAGATTTAAGGACACAGAGCAACAACTAGCCCTAAATTAAATAGAAACAGATGTGCAGGGAGAGATGAAATTGAAGTACTTGTTCATCTGGGTAGAGTGATAAAACTGAACACAGGTATGCGAAGTCGACCCAGAATGGTTGATGACTTGCTACACAAGCTAGTGGGGACAGTTTGAAACCCCAGGGAGTCCAAAACCCTTCCTTGTTCTTTTTCCATGAACCCCACTTAATTTTCACTGAGAAGACAGAAAGAGTATTAAGAAGTGTGCAGTGTGCTGTAGACCTGGGAGAGGGGAAGAACAGCTGTATATGGAGGGCAAGAAACTCTATTCAGATCCCTGCCTCTCCCCTTTATGAGGAAGAGAGAAGTCTCAACTTGAGGGGGAAAAGGAAACAATATGCTCCTTGGGTATTTGTAAAAATCTGTGGCAGCTGGGAAGGGAACAAAGGTGGAAAAACACTATTCCCGGGACGGAAGCAGGATCATACCCTAGACTCAACTATAGCTAAGGAAAATATGGGAGAATTAAGAGGTCCACATTCATGAGTTCCCAAGATACAGTGCTTGCCAAAAATCTTAAAATCAATCAGAATAAGAGACCTCTGCCTCCAAGCTAATAAGCCCTAAATAACTAACAGCAGCATTATACTACTGGGAGAGGGAAAGGAGATGAACAAGAGCATAGAGAATGGCCCTCTCTAGTGTGCAAGAGAAAGTTTTAAGCTCAGAATCTAACAGACATGCTTAAGCAAATCTACTCCACCCTAGAAACAAAATACTGCTAAAGTATTTGAAGACTGTGGTGCACTGAGGGTAACCATAGCAACAACAAACCTTAAAGCCAGCCAAAATCTTAAATAGATTAATTCAAACAACAGAGCCTGGAAGAAGGAATGCTGTGCCCATTTCCAGACAAAAAGATGATTTATCTCTGTCTATATTGTTCTATATGAAATATCTGGCTTTCTAAAGAAATTACAAATCATTTGAAAAAGCAAAGCAGAACACACCTTAAAGAGAAAAAATGGTCTTCAGAACAGTCAAACATAACAGGTATGACAACTATTTGACATGGATTTTAAAGTAATTATGATTATGTGAGAGTCTCTAAAGAAAACCTGGATAGCATGTAAGCACATAGGAGTAATATCATCAGGGTCAAAGACCATAAGAAAGCATCAAATAGAAATGCTAAATTACTATCTTTTACTATCAGAACTAAAGGGAATGTCTCTAATGAACTCAGCAAAAGACTTGACACCAATGAAAAAAAGAATTAAAGAATATGAAGATTGATCAAGAGACATTACTCTTACTTGAAACAAGCACACACATACATAGAGGGAGAGAAAGAGAATAAAACAAAACAAAATAAAAACAGTATTGGAGAACTACTGGACAATATTATGTGTTCAGTATACCAATAACTGAATCCCAGAAAAAAGGAGAGAAAAGGAGCAGAAGGGAAATTTGAAGAAATAATAGCAGAGAATTTTCTAAAATTAATGCCAGTTTGATAAAACAAACAAACAACATATTAAAAAATCCTAGAAAAGACCAAACAGGATAAATACTTCCACTCCCTAAAACTAAAGAAGAAATAAAGATTTCTCAGACAAACAGAAAAAAAGGGGGGGAATTCATTGCTCACAGAACTACTCTACAAGAAATATTAAAGGAAGTTCTTCAGTCAGAAATCATATGTTATCCAACCATAACCTGAATCTACATAAAGGATAAAGAATCTACACAGTAAAGAAACATTGGAAATAGAATAACAGAAATAAAATAACATTTCTTTTTCCCATGTTTAATTACCATAAAAGATAACTGGCTGTCTAAAGCAAAATTAGGGACATTTCATGGTGTGTTTATAACTTATGTTAAAGTGAACAGTATACAACATAGCCAAAATCATGGGAAGGTTTTGGAAACACACTATTAAAAGGTTCTTATACTTCATGTTAACTGATATTATTTTAACGTAGATCCCATTTAATTAAGTTTGTAATTCTTGTTTTTTTTTAAAGGTATAAATAATATGCCATAGAGGAGGGAAAATAGAACACAAAATGTTTTGAATTAACCCAAGTGAAGGCAAAGGAGAAGAGGGGCAAACAAAGATGACTCAAGTTGAATATAGCTGGAAGATGGCTGAATTTAATTGATCATATTAAAAATCACATTACATGTGAATTGTCTAAATGCCACAGTTAAAAGAGAGAGATTATTAGACCACATAAATAGGCAAGGACCAACTGTCTATAAGAAACTTACTTGAAATATACATATATAGGGGTGCCTGGATGACTCAGTAAGTTAAGCAACCATCTCTTAATTTCAGCTCAGGTCATGATCTCAGGGTCATGGGATCAAGCCCCATGTCAGGCTCTGTGCTCAGCAGGGAGTCTGCTTGAGATTCTCTCTCCTTCTCCCTCTGCCCCTCCCCCCCTGCACTCTCTCTCTCTAAGATAAATAAATAAAATAAATAAAAATAAATATACATAAATAGATAGATTAAAATATAATGAAAGAAAAAGATATAAATGTTGATAGAGCTATATTAATATCAGATAAAGTAGATTTCTGGTTACATGGAATAATGATCTCTTCAAAGATTATGCCCTAAAGTCCCAAATCTGTAAATATGTATTATATGACAAAACGGACTTTGCAGATATGATTAAATTAAGACTATTAAGGTTGAGAGATTATCCTGAACTATCAGGTGAGTCCATTGTAATCACAAAGGACCTTAAAAGATAGAAGAGGGAGGGGCACCTGAGTGGTGAGGTCGGTTGAATGTCCAAGTCTTGGTTTAGGTTCAGGTCATGGTCTCAGGGTCATGGGATCAAGCCCCATATCATGGGATTGAGCCCCATGTGGGATTAAGACTCTCTCTCCCTGTCCCTCTGCCCCACCCCCAAAATAAATAGATAAATTTTAAAAAAAAAGAAGAGGGAGACAGAAGAATGAGAGAGGGAAATGTGATGAAAGCAGAGGTCACAGAGAAAGAGAGATTTAAAGATGCTACACGACTGCTTTTGAAAAATAGAGGGAAAGGCTAGGAGACAAGAAATGCAGGCAGCATCTAGAAGCTGGAAAAGGCAAGGGAATGAACTCTCCCCTAGACTATCTAGAGGGAACACAGCTCTGGTGACACCTTGATTTAGCCCAGTGAAATTGATTCCAGAATTGGGTCCTACAGAAATGTACGATAATAAATTTGCATTGTTTTGAGTCATCAAGAGTATGGTTATTTGTCACAGCAGTAATAGAAGCTGATAAAACTTCAGAGTATGTGACATTGCTAGGTATAAAGATGAACATGGCATCATGTCCATAAGACATAGCAGTTTTAATTGTATATGAATCTAACATAGAGCCAAAATACCTGAGGCAGAACTGATTAAAGAAGTAGACAAATCAATAGTAGTAGACTTCAAAACTCCACTTTCAGTCATTAATAGTATGAGTAAATAAAAAAATCTGTAGTAATGTAGAAGACCTTAACACTTTTATCAAAGAACTAGACCTAACGATCATGTGTAGAATATTTTACACAACAAGAGCAGAGTATACTTTCTTTCACCTACATGTGGAACATTCTCCAATATAGGCCATATTCTAAGCCATAAAAGGAACCTCAACAATTTAAAATAAAGTCATCCTGAACTGTGTTCTCAGATCATAACATAATTAAACCAGAAATCAACAAGAGAAAGATATGTGGAAAATAGTCAAACAATTAGAAATTAAAACACTTTTAAATAACCCACAGATTAAAAAGTGGTCTCAAGGGAACTTTAAAAATATTTTAAATGAAAATCCATCAAAATGTGTAGAATGTATTTAAAGCAGTATTTAGAAGTAAATTTATGTTGTTAAATGCTTCTAGTAGAAAACAATCAAGGTCTCAAATTTAACCTCAGCTTCACTTCAGTGAACAATAGAAATGAAATGAAATAAAATTAAAAGCCAGAGCAAAATAAATAGAGATTTATTATCAGGAGGAAAGTAACATATGTAAGAACAGAAAGGAACCAATATGTGTAAAAACAAAAATCAATGACATTGAAAAACAAAAAAAGGAAATCATTAAAATTGAAGGCCATTTTGTTGAAAGACCAAAAAAAAAAAAAATTGTTAAATCTCTAACCAAACTGATGAAGAAAAAAAAAAGAAGACACAAACTATAATATCTGATGAAAAATAAGAAATGTCACCATACAATAGTTTATTCTGTGCTTCATCAAAGTGGTAGATTTCACTGTTCTATTTTCATACTATTCAGTGAACAAACACAAAGGCTCTCTTGTTTTTAAATTATTTTATTATAAAGTCAGACTTAATTCATCGAACTATGTACTGCTATGTTTATAATAAAGACTTGTGAAACACAATTTGGTTAATTGTGGGAAAACAGCGTGTTGTAGTAAGCAGAAAAATGAATAAATGTACAGAAGGGGAGTTGGAAGGATCAGAGGATAGAGGTTTCCTCCTGGGAAGATGACAGCAATGAAAGAATTGAGCAATGAAGCAGGAGAATTCATACTCCCCAGCCTCACTGCACATGATCACTCCTCTTAGCTGTTGCCAGTATGAATGTCTATTTGTATTCTATTGATAGCTGAATTTTCAATTTTTTCATGATTAGGCAGATGAATTTTAGAGAATACAAAGCAGATACAGCAAAAGGAATGAAACCTGGAAGAAGCTGATTACTTCTACAATAGTAGCTTAAATAGCAGGTGTGCCTGAAAACATAACAGCTCAAATGAACAACTTTAACATAAGCATTATTAGGAGTAGACATCTTTTCTATTCAACTATAGCTCCACTTGGTAACTTAGTAGAAACAGACAGTACACATTTCATCACATTATGTAATAGAAGAAGCATGGAATGATTTTTACCCTTCCTTCTCATGGACAGGGAGTACTATGGACATAATAAAACATAAAAGACATTATCAATGTACTAATATATCAAAACTCCATAAGGGGAGAGAGGAGTTACTTTTTGGTAATCAGTATTAGAAAGTAATCAGGAAGTTTGAGCCTGCAAAAAAAGGGAAGATAAGAAATTTACCATAGTCTGCCCAGTAGGAATGAAGAAAACAGTGTGGAACATCCTCAGGAATAGAGAAGGAGGCAAGAGCAGTGGGCAAAAGGAAGAAAAACCAAGGGAGAATTAAGAAAGGAAAAAGGATCCAATAAGTTTTGCATCACCATGTACAGTCTCTGTATGTTTGTGACTAACCCTAATCTGCATTTGGGCCAGGGTCCAAACTGAACATTTTTAGACATTTGGAGCTTATGAAAGGTAAAAGGTTATATACATGAAGTTTGGAAATCTTTGACTCATTCTAGAACTCATTGTGACTGATGATGTTCACCTAATCTTCTGCAGCCAAACCCTTTGTAACAATTCTAGACATTAATAATCATAAAGTGTGTGATTTTTTAAATATACCATATGAAGGAAACATGCAGTCTTTATACCTCTTTCCTTAAAGACAATGTTTTCATCTAATTCCAGGAAATAATGCCTAGACTGTTTACATATAGACAGATATTCTCTATTATAAATTTTGTAAGAAGGAAATCCACTGTGAAAATCAAAGTGTTGAGCTGTAAAAAATACTGTCTGGAATGCAGAGGAAATCGGTGGTAGATCAAGGGAGTTGGAGGTTAGAAGCAGTAGGAAGAGATTTTTAAAACTTCTGTCATTCAGCTCAGGTTACTCTATATTTCTTTGAACAGTATTCCTTTGTATGATTAGTTTTAAGCTCCTAATATTAAAAGATTTGTGAATCCATGACTTTGAATAGTCATGAATGTCTGAATATGGGATGTGAGCATCAAATTTTAAAAAGCAGAGAAAGGACAGGTTTCAGTATCTTAACCCAACAACGCTATATTTTCAAAGATAGCATCCAAAGGGAAATTTGGTTCTGCCAAAATTATTCCTTTAATTTTCTATCAAACACCGTACATAACTAATCTAAGCTCTGGCATTTACTCTGTGTATGTTAACATTGTAAACCATTTAAGCATTTTGGGACTCAATCCCACCATTGCCAAAATGTTCTTCTTGCAAAATTATTAAGGTTTAAGAGAGTAGGAAACATGAAAGCACTTTGCAAAATATCCAGTTTGATACAAATGTAACTGTTATTTTAAATTAAAATTAATTTTGCCCAGCTGCCCTCTTTACTTTAAGAATTCGTGGTCTGACTCCATGTCATATGGTGGGGGATGGTCGATGACTGCATTCAGCTTCCACGGCATCATGGGTGGAAATGTTATATCTCCCACTTCCAGATCCACAAAATTCCTTCCTTGGAAATTTTAAAATTCAACCAAAGAAAGCACGTCCTTGTATCTGATGGTCAGGCCATGAAGATGTGAGCTAGATGGAACAAATAAAGCCAGCATGCAGAGATAGGCTGATACTTAGATAGGAGGAATCTGGCATTTTCCCTCTCATTTTCCTTTATCGTCCAATGAAGCTCTAGCTCTTCAGATGGTTTTATTTCCTAGGCCAAAGAATTATTTTTGCCTAAATTAGATCAAATTGATTTTTTGTCACCCACCAGCAAAAATGATCTCATATTATTGTAACAACAGGTTCAACCTTCCTTGGCCTGCTGATGGTGCTTCAGCTCCCTAGTGCCATGGATACTGTTGTCTAGAGATGGTAAACTTGTATTTTGTTAAAAATAAGTTCAATAGGTATTAGGTGATAAGATAAAGATACACTAGTTTGCGTTACCACTTTTTCCATAATGGACGTATAAGATATTGGAAACAAAATAACGCTGTATTTTCAAAGATAGCATCCAAAAGGAAATTTGGTTATGCCAAAATCATTCCTTTAATTTTCTATCAAACCCTGTATATAACTCTGAGACTATTAGAGCTAACCCAGTATAGTATGGAATTTTCATTGGTTTATTTGTCACCATAAAAAAAAAGCCAGAAATATGCTCTGATCTTTTGGAGGATATGTAGATATATCACATTTATATATTTTTGTCTAAATCTAGATCATGGGAGATATTTTATAAATATTTGCACTGTAATTAAATCTTATTTTAAGTTATGATTGGCATCTTTCAGTTTATTCATTATTTCTAATTGTTGCATGTCAGGTTTTAAAATTTTGGCTTATTTAGTTTTGCATTTACTCCCTTTTAAAAAATAACTTTTTTATAAGTATCTCAATTTCATTAGAAAGTGAAAAAAATCATTGTTCTGTATAACACTCATTTTTAGAGAGTAAATCAATAGAGTGCACATTTTATTAAACCTAACTGCATTATGAATTGATGTAATAAAAGCTTGGAACATTTTAAAGAGAAATTTTAAAAGAAATGGCATAATATTCAATTTCATTTTAAGTGATAAACAAAATCTTAGAATGGATTTTAAAATGTATTATAATAAGTGTAAACATGACACTTTATACTAGGCAGATATTTCTGCAACATATATAATATACACTTGTATTTAATGTGTAATGTTACTGTATCAGAAAAAGTCTACCTGAGGAAGGAAAAAAACACCTAGTCACAAGTCAACTTCTAATAAGGATTATGCTTCTAATTTAAAAGAAAACTAAAGTGTCAGTTGCCCACTTATAAGAACAATCAGAATATGTCCTCTGATCTTTAAAAAAGGTAATTCAAGTAAACTAATAATTTGACAATTATGAGCAATATAAACAATAAACATATTGTTTGCAATAAAAGTAACAAATGTTTCATGTACAGGAGAATCAGAGTCAAGGATAGAAAATCAGAAAACTCAAGTACAGCGTAATTTTATCAATTACTAATTTTATCAATATATTCATCTATTTCCCCACAATTTTTTAATAATTTTTGATGATTATCTTAGAGTTTTTAGGTTTATAATAATATCTTCAAATAAAAATAATTCTATGTCATTTTTACTAAAATTTAAAACCTCTCATTTATTTGTATTTTCTAACCAGACTGCCTTGTTATTCCAGAATATGTAATAAAGGAAGAATAGTTATCACTAGAAATCCTGACTAGTGTGTGGGTGCAGTACTACACTGATATATTATTTATTTATTTATTTATTTATTTATTTATTTTAAGATTTTATTTATTTATTTGACAGAGAGAGAGACAGCGAGAGCAGGAACACAAGCAGGGGGAGTGGGAGAGGGAGAAGCAGGCTTCCCGCCGAGCAGGGAGCCCGATGTGGGACTCGATCCCAGGACTCTGGGATCATGACCTGAGCCGAAGGCAGACGCTTAACAACTAAGCCACCCAGTCGCCCTGATATATTATTTTTTATTTGGGTCCTGGAAATGATTCCAGAATAAGTATCTGTGGGTTCCAATAATAAAATTATCTGTAAAGGAAATAAAACAACTCTATTACACAGATTTCTGGCCATTCACCTTAACATCTACTTGTAGGGGAAATCTTATAAAAATGCAAAAGATTTGTATTCCCAATTCTATTTTATAGGTTTCATATCACATCTTATTAATATTATTCACCAATAAGTATTTGGAGGTGAATCAATTTTAGATTCTTCTGTATAATCTTATTTTTCTACTGAAGCGTGAATCATTATCATAAAGGTATGTGTGTGCATGCACATGTACCTGTTTTTGTGTGTATGATTAAGAGGATTAATCATCTTTTTTTTGCAAGAGAGAGGGCAGAGAGGGGCAAAGGGAGAGGAGAGAGAGAATACTAAGCAGGCTCCACACCCAGCACGGAGCCTGACACTGGGGTTGACCTCACAACCTTGAGATCATGACCCAAGCGGAAATCAAGAGTCAGACGCTTAATTGACTGAGCCACCTGGGTGCCCTGCATCTAATCTGTTTTGAAAGCACCCTTTACCTACTATCCAGCTTGTAATAAATTATTTGGATACTATTTCACAAAATAATTTCATAAATTATTTTAATACAATTTCACAGAAACCTCTCAAATATAGTCTTCTTCTTCCTGATTTTCAGTCTCATTCTGCAATATGTCTTTCTCTTAAATGATTAACAAAACACATGGACCTTAAACTTTTATAAATTATCACATTGTTCTAAATAGATCCTTTTAACCTTAGTTGATGGCTGTGGGAATCTGTTCTAACATGTTATACCATCTTAAAGGAAAGGTCCATTTAAAATGTAAAAACTGGTGTTATATAGAAGTGATGAATCACTAAATTCTGTTCCTGAAATCATTATGATACTATATGTTAACTAACTAGAATTTAAATAAAAATTTGAAACAAAAAGTAAAACAATACAAAAGGTGTATATGTATATATATATATATATATATGTATATATGGTGAAAAAGCTTCCTAGCAACACTCAGTGTAAGCAATTTTATTGTTCTCTATTACAGTTCTCAAGCTCTGTAAAACTTTCTTTCACATAAGTATATCTGACATACAGGACATTTTGTAGAAGTCATGTAGTCATAGAAGAAAATTTACAAAAGAATCCTAGGTTCATAGAGTTGTAGATCTTAAATTAGTTATTTTGGATGGATTTTTGGGAGGCACAGTTAGGTATGAGATTCAGTATCTTAATGGCATCAGAACTGCTCTTGGCTGATTGCACTTGGCTAGAGGCAGAATATTTATCATCTTAAGAAATGTATACCAAGTGGGGAGCCTGGGTCGCTCAGTTGGTTAAGCGTCTGCCTTCAGCTCAGGTCATGATCCCAGGGTCCTGGGATCAAGTCCCACATCGGGTTCCCTGCTTGGTGGGGAGGTCTGCTTCTCCCTCTATCCCCAACCCTGCTCATGATCTCTCTCTCTCTCTCAAATAAATAAATAAAAATCTTTTTTAAAAAAAAGAAAAAGAAATGTATACCAAGTGAAATAAGCATGGTAGTGTCTCTGATCCTAGCAAACTAAATATACGTGAAGTAGGATAGACTTTGTTTTCTGTAATCAATCCATTTGTTGTCATTATTGGAGTAATATTACATTTATAATCACTTTTCTGTTATTAGTCTCAAATATTACTTTATTTTTAAATCATTAAGAAGATATGCCACTTTATTTTCATTATGATACTGATCCCAAAATATTTCTCATGACTCTCCATAGAGGGTCCAATAGATTTAACTCTCACTATGAACATACTGCTAATTTTTTCTTAATTAAAGATTTCTCTAAATACATATTACTAGATTATTAATGTTATCAAAATATAGAACATTACTTACAGAAAAACTAATTATAAAAGTAATTTATTTATAATCACATAATGTAATATTTCCCATATATTTTTAGGTGTACTGATATTTTATAACATATAATGATCCATTAATGATAGACCATTCATGTATGCAGTTCTGTCCCTTTGAACATGACAAAGGACAGTTATTTCCTTATAAAGAACTTCACTATTTTATACTGTCAATGTTATTATTGCATAATTACTTTCATTTGAAGCATAATTGATGAGAATTCATAGATTTTGAAAGTTAAGATTAATAAGGCAAAATTCTCTCTGTATTATACTTTTTATTCTGCAGAGAAGACATTTCTCAGATTAGTATGGCTATTTTTCTTACAAGGCTATAGTTAAAAAATATAGGTTTTGTTAGTGATTCAAAAAAATTATCTCAAGACCAAAATTTCTGAATATGAATGTGTGATCTGTTTACACTGATATTTGAAGTGTTACAATCACTTTGCTTGCAAATTTAATTGTAAGTCACTTTTTCTGGATGCTTTTCTTTTAAAATTAAACTGCTATATATATAACATATTTTTATAAGTTTTTTTTAAAGGCTGAGGGAAATTAAATGACCCTGATATCTCTTAGCAAATTATGCATTATAGTTTGATAAGAGATATATATGGAAGCAATTACTGAAAAGTATGGATCATAGACATTTTATAGAAATGTATTTTTGCTGGTTTGAATTGCCACGATGTACTTTTTAACTAAGTTTGCAAAAATGCCTTGTTGAGAAACAAATTTAATAAATAAGAGGGTGTTTGGTAATTAGCATATCAATGCTCTGTGAACAGAACAGAAAGAAAATGATACTGTGTTTTAAAAATATGATATTCTCATTCAACCATAAATTCATTCATACTCATTCAAAAAGTAGAAAATTTGGATGAGTAGAAATAATTTTCAGCCCAGGTCCTTATATTCTTCTGCCATCACTGCACACACACAACAGTACATACTAGATGCAGAACCACAAGAGTGAGCTAAGTAGAATTTTCTCTACTTTCAGCATCATCTCAGCTTTGCCTTCAAGATCCATTTACTTTGACACACAAATGGTCACAGTTCTGTATCAGTCACATTTCCTGACTACAAAGAGCTTTTAGCTATCTGAAGTAAAAGACGAAATTACTGGAATGGTATCAGGGAATCACAGACTCATTTGGAAGCCTGGGGAAACAGACTTGGAAATGAGCAGGAAGCAAGACGTCTCAGACCATGACCATTGTCAGACCACAGGAATGCCCTCTTTAAAAGCTTTTAGAAATACATATTTTGTATCTTAATATAATCAGACCTTACATAAATACTCTAAATACTTTTTATTTAATACCTCCTGCATTCATTTCCACTTTCATAATTAAACACTATAGTACAACTCTTAACTGGTACTCAACTAACCCACCTACAAGAGTAATGAGCATTTTCCTTACCTGTAAAACCTTCAAAACTAAAGCCCCTGGTGTGCCTAGTGAGTTGAAACATGTCTGGACACATCTGCTCCAACCATTTCTCTAGCACTTACCATGTGTTAGCAAGTGAAATGTGAGCCTTCACATTTTCCTATATTGAAGCTAGAGCCTCCAGTGTAACTGTACTTGAGATAGGGCTTGTTTGGGAGGTAATTACAATTAAATGAGGTTGTAAGGGTGGAGCCCTAATCCAAAAGGATTGGTGGTTTTATAAATGAAAGAGGAGCTTTCTTTTACTCTCTCCATGCTCATGTACTAAGAGGCCATGTGACCATATAGAGAGCCGGTGGCTGTCTGCAAACCAGAAAGCGAGCTCTCACCAGAAATTTAATCAGCTGGTTCCTTGAGTTTGTATGTTCCAGCCTCCAAAAGTATAACAAAGCTAATTTCTGTGGTTTAAGCCATCAGTGCATGGTATTTTGTTATGGCAGCCTAAGCAGACTAATACTGCAAGCATATTTATGCTAGCTGTTTGTTAGCATTATTATATCATGTGGTAAGTGTGTAAGTCGATGAAGCTCAAAAAGAAACTATATGAAAGTTAAAGTGCCTGAATGGGAAATATTCTGTTAAGTTTGCTAAAAATGCTGTCATTTTAGGCAGGTAAGGCAGGAAACTATATAACCCTAGAAAAAAATTACAAAATCTGGAACATTTCTCTACTCAGAGTTTGCTTCACAGCTTTTCAAAAAAATGGTTCCATTTTAAATAAATTCAACTTAAGAATCTTGAAAAATTTGTTATTATGTGGATTATGTAAGAGATTTGATATGGAACTGTAATCAGCAGACAGATCCTCAAAGTGTTTTTGCCTTTCTTGAAAAGATTCATGAATAAGTTAAAATGCATAAAATATCCCCAAGTACTTACATAGACATCATTTAAGAATATTTACCATATCAGATACACAGGTGTTTAAGCTATATCATTTTCTTTTTTTCTTAGTTCCTCTGTATTAGTTTGATAGGGCTGCTATAACAGAATATCAAAGATTGATTGGTTTAAACAACAGTAATTGGGGCGCCTGGGTGGCTCAGTTGATTAAGCCTTTGCCTTTGGCTCAGGTCCCTTGATCAAGCCTGGAGTCAGGCATCAGGCTCCCTGCTCAGTGGAGAGTCTGCTTCCCTTCTCCCTCTGCTCCTCCCCATGCTAGTGCTCTTGCTCTCTCTCACACACACTCTCTCAAATAAATAAATAAAAAATCTTTAAAATAATAAACAACAAAAATTTATTTTCTCACAGTTTTGTAGGTTGGAAGTTCAAGATGAAAATGTCCACTGGTTTGGTTTCTTTTGAAGCTTCTCCTTGGCTTGGTTGTCCCTTGGACTGTGTTGTCTATGTCCTAATCTCCTCTTTTTTCTTTTCTTTTCTTTTTTTTTTTTTTTTGTGGGGGGTCCTTTTTAAATTTAAATTCAATTAATTAACGTATAGTGTATTATTAGTTTCAGAGATAGAGTTCAGTGATTCATCAGTTGCTTATAACACTCAGTGCTCACTGCATCACGTACCCTCCTTAACACCCATCACCAAGCTACCCCAACCCCCCACCCCCCTCCCTTCCAGCAACCCTCAGTTTGTTTCCTATGCTTAAGAGTCTCTTATGTTTTGTCTCCCTCTCTGGTTTCATCTTGTTTTATAATGACACTAGTCATATTTGATTAGGAGTCACACATATGATTTCATTTTACCTTATTTACCATTTTTACCTCACTTACCTCTCAAAAGCCCTATTTCCAAGTAGAGTACATATGAGGTACAAGGTGTTAGAACTTCAACATATGAATTCTGTGAGGGGGAAACAATTGAGGCCTTACCATACCACCAAAATAATCTTGTGATTGCAAATAACATCCTTCTACCATTAAAAAAGTATATTCTTTCTTTTTCCTAAAGATTTTATTTATTTATTTGAGAGTGAGAGAGAGAGAGCACGAGAAGGGGGAGAGTCACAGGGAGAAACAGATTCCCAGCTGAGCGGGGAGCCTGATGCAGGGCTCGATCCCAGGACTCTATGATAATGACCTGAGCCAAAGGCAGAGGCTTAACTGACTGAGCCACCCAGGTGCCCCCCAAAAATATGTTCTTATGTTCAGCTCAGACATAAGGTGGTCTTACTAGGAATTTTTACACCTTCTTAGTGATTTAATACTCTATATATTTTTACCACATTTCACTGGCAATTACTGACAATGACCAAGGTTGCTGGCTATTTGATTTTCTTCTTTGGTGAATTAACTTTTCAAAACATTTGCCTGGTTTCCAACTTTTTTGTAGTAATTTAAAAACATTCTTTACATGTAAGAATATTAATCCTTTTTCTCTACCTTATAGGTCATAAATTCTCTAGTTTTTTTGTATTTTATCTCATTTATATTTTCCTTTCAAAACATTTATGTCTATTAATATGTAAGTCATGCCTCCTGTTTTTAGCATTATGGTAAGTAATCTCTTCTTGTTCTAGAGATCCTAACTAGTACAATACAGGAAGAAAAATAAAATCTATAAATATTGAAGGAAGAAGTACAAATGCCATTATTCATATTTGTTATCATTATATACATATTGGGGAATCTATAACCAATGTGAATTATTCAGTTTAATATGATCACTGGCTAGAAGGTTAATGTACAAAAATCAATTGCAGTTTTAAACATACAAGAAATGATTATAAAATGAAATTTTAAAAATATATAATTTACACTGAAAACCATGGAATCCTGAGAAATAATCTAAAGAAAGATGTGAAAGGTTTCCACACAGAAAATATGACATATCAAATAAACATATTCAAGAATTTGAAGAATATTTGATAATAAAAATAGCAAGGTATTTATATATAAAGGATTGTCCTACAGAGAACATATAATATATTGTATGTTATGTCAGACAAAAATCCTATATATAAATTTGCATATTTTATATATATTTAAATTTCCACATGAAAATATATGTAGTGAGAAACAAACAAAATTATAATAATTTTCATCAGTAGAGATTTTAAGTCCACATTGGCTAACAATACTCAATAAAATTGAAATTTGCAGGAAATAAAAATATTGATAAAGAAAACTAGCAAGACAATTGGAAATTCGGAAAAATCTCTTTTAAGCAATAATTGTATCAAAAACTAGAAATTATTTTTCACTGAAAGAATTTATTTAAAATATCTATGAGTTCATTTTCATAAAGTTATTTTTATGAATGGATGTTTGAATGTTTGCTGCAAATTTTACATTGGGTTTATATTTTATAATTAAAAAATTCTTTTAGTGAAGACATTGTCTTCAATTTCACTTTTCTATGTTACTTTTCTATTACAAAATACTATTTATATTTGTATTATATAGTATTATACCACATTTTATTGTTACAATTTTAAACTCATGGATTTTATTTTACTTTAATTCTGTAAGTAAGCTTTTTGAAAGGGTAGTCCAGGTATTTCTCACTTATTCTGATAGTTGGATGTATTTATTTTTTCTTCTATATTATTTTCCTTTTAATTTTTATTGTTTTTTTCCTTTTTTTAAATTTTAATAGTTTCTGTTTATCTTTGGAACTTGAAAATTTATTAGTTAATCTTATATATGCATGACTTACTTTCATTTTTTTCCCCTGAGAGTATTTCATTGAAAATTTAGGTAACTCTTGAGATTTGGATTGTTGAAAATTATTTCTGTAATTATTACTTCACCATTTCTTAATTTTCTCCTATGGAATTGCTAAGTTTTAGGTTTTAGATATTTTGCCCTTCACATTTTCTATCTCTTATTGTCTCATTGTTGTAAAATCTCTTTCTTTTATGTATTATTAGATATTTCCTTCCTCTAAGGTTCTCAGATAACAAATTTTCTGTCTTCACTTTTTATTTATTTTTTCAAAGATGATGTTATCATCCCCATTAGAAAGAATTGTTGGGGTGGTACATTGAATATCCTTGACTATCTTGATGTATTTTGTTAAACTTCTCTTCTACTTATACAAATTAACCTCAGTAGGGCTAAGAGTTCAAAAACATTTTTTTCTGTTTTTCTCTGTCTTTATTGCTCATATTACTGATTCACTGGAAATGACTTACAATTTTTCTTCACCTGTTCATATTCATATGGTACTTCAGTACCCAGATAAACAAACTACTGAAATGGCTTAGGCAGAGAAAAATATGGAGCAATGGAATTTGATGAAGTTTTGTTTCTTATCACCTGGCATCTAATGACCTGGACATCTGTTACCTTCTGCTGAGTCATTAAAAAGAAGCTTTTTTGTCACCTGTCACTGCCATTGAAGAATTATGTTCTTCCAATCACTCAGATGTGGTACTGTCTATTCCACCTGTGCAGGCACATGCCAGGTTTATTAGTGAATTCGGGCAATCCTTCCAAGGACTACCTGCAGTAAGCCAGCAGACTACATTCCTTCTCTGTGGATTCCTTAGCCCAAACTCTGCTGGAAGAAAAACCTAATGAAGATTTAGTTCAGGCTTTCAAGGTTGGCAAGCATTTCCCCATCTCTCTCTATTGTATCAGTTTTGATTCAGGATGTTGCAAAATTAATCACCAAATTGCCCTAGTCAAGGATATTGGCAGAGTAATTTACTTCACTTATCAACATCAAATGAGACCATTAACTACATTTGTGATTTTATTCCAAGCAGAGAGTTGAGAGGGAAAGATGGGCCAAGATTGTCTGTATTTTGGTCACTGATTCCATACTTCTTATTTTATAGTTTTATGTTTTACAATAAAAACATTAATCCACCTAGAGATATAATATGTATATATTTAAGTTAAAATTTATCTAAAAGTTGAGTCAGTTTTTCCAATTCCACTTATTGAATAATCCATTCTTTCCCATTAAAGGGAAGCATACTTTCAACCTACATTAAATTGTTTTACATGTTGGAATTTTTTTAACATTGTGTTTATTTCCATTTATCTGCCTACTTGTAAAGATAAGAACAACACTAATGTAACAACAGTAGGTTGTTAGAAAATATTTTAAATCTATAAGATAAACTATTTCGTCCACTTTTTAAAAGAGTTTTCTTGAATAGTTTCCCTACTTTTCTTAGGGGTACTTTTCTTCATGATTACAACTCTCTTTTGAACTAGTCAATTGTCACTTCCAAAGAGTTATTTAGATTGCAAGATTTAGGCTACTTTGTCATACTAATCAAGATAAAGTAGTTTAATCAATAATGGTTAATACTGAGCCTTTTAAATTATTTTTGGAAATAAATCCCTCTGTGATAAGACCAAACCTCTTGTGTAAAATCCTTAGTGGGTCAGACCAATGAAGAGTCTATTGTAGTTAAGAATGATGAAATTGGCATTCTATCTGCTTCAAAACAAACTCAAGTCATAGAGAAAATAGTAATAATAACAGCAATAATAATAACACTTAACTCTTAGGTACTCTCATTATATATACCAGATACAATATCAAGGATTTTCATCCATTAGTTCATCTAGTCCTTATAATAAGCCTAATAAGAAATTATTCTTATTTAAAAATGAGAACACCAAGGAACAATGACATTATATAACTTACCCATTGTCCCACAGCTAGTACATAAGGAATATTTAGCCCATATATTTTTGTTTCAGTGGATGTGTCTCTGTTCCATTTTCTCTTATTTCAAGTGAGTTTACCTTAATCAAAATTATAAAAATAGATTATAAAGACATTAAAACGCTAGATTAAGTTCCTGTAGCTAATATAGTTGATTCTTCAACAAGAATTGCTCTTAAAAAAAAAAAAGAATTTCCCTCTCTATATAAGGATGAATACTGAAATAGCAAGCATATATATGGTTACTTCTGCCATCATTGATTAATATCAAAATGGGACCCTAAATCAAGATTGGATAGGTACACTGTTTCCCCTGAGGGACATAAAGACTGAATTCTATCAATTCTATGATTTATACTTAGAAGCTATTATTTAGATCCATAAAATTGTCCACTTTTCTCTCCCCATTTTCAGAATTTAATTATTTTCCTGTTATTGAGGCATTGTATGTTATTGCCCTAATACCAGTATTCGGTTTGGTCTAAGGTTAAAAAATTAAGCTTGTTGGGGCGCCTTGTTGGCTTAGTCAGTTAAGCGTCTGCCTTTGGCCAGGTCATGATCCCAGGGTCTTGGGATCAGGACCTGCATCGGGCTCCCTGCTCCGTGGAGAGCCTGCTTCTCCCTCTCCCTCTGCCTGCCACTCTGCCTACTTGTGCTATCTCTCTGTTGAATATATAAATAAAAATCTTTTAAAAAAATTAAGCTTGTTGTCAGCTCCTCTGTCATAATTTTCCAGGTAAACTCTTGGAATGCTTAACATGGTCTCAAGAACAAAATATTCCTAAAATTCTTACACATTCAAGTATTCAAAATTGTTTTTCCATAGTTTTTATACTTGAGGGACAGATTGGCTAAATATAAAATTCTTGGCTCACAATGTCTCCTTTTGACTGTTTTTAGGTACTGCTATACTTTTTTGTGACATTGAATTTTGCTGTAAATAAATCTGAGGCAATCTTTATTTTTTCCTTTTATAAGTTACATGCTATGTTTATCTTGGTCATACCTTTATATTTAAAGACTAATCATTATACTAGATTATATTGTGATGTCAACTTTTCTATGTCTGTTATCCTTGCACATGGTGTCTACATATGTACAGTTCTATTTTTTCACTTATTTAAAGCATTTTCATATTATATATTTTTTATTTAGATTTTCTTGTGCTATAATTAGGCATATCTACTGTTCTGTTGTACTAGGCATATCTACATATCTATTTGATCAACTTTGCACATCTATCTATATATTATCTGTCTTTTAAAAATGTTTCCTTTTATATTTTTTTGCTGATATCTTGTTTTTCAAATTTCTGTTTAAATTCTAGTTAGTTAAGGTATAGTGTAATATTGGTTTCAGGAGTAGAATTTAGTGATTCATCACTTACATATAACATCCAGTGCTCAACACAAGTGTCCTCCTTAATAGCCATCACCAATTTAGCATATCCCCCATCCACCTCCCCTTTAGCAGCCCTCAGCTAATTTTATTCCCCCTCAACTAATTTCTATACACCTGTCTCTTAACTGTTTCTTCCACAGTGTATATTCTTTACTTCCATTTGCATCTTCATTCTCATGATGTTTCACTAATTCTTTTGCTTCTTTACTGAACTCTGCCAACTCATATTTCATTGTCTTACCATTCTTTCCATGTATTGTCCCATGACAGATTTGTAGAGTTCTATCATGGGAGCAATTGCTTTATTACTATTGGTTTTAATTAATTGTGAAATAGTTGGCCAAACATGTATTAGATCTGTGACATCATTTTTTTTCTAATGATTTACTTTTATAAATTGGCAAATTATTCTTTTCTTTTTTTGTAGACTTTCACCTTAAGTGTTTTCCAGTGCTAATACTATGCTAGTGGAGTTTCCTGAACATGTTTTATACAGAAAATATTACTTCTGAGTGGGTCCAAAGTATTTGTAGAATACATTTCACAAAGGCTTTTTCCTTTGTTGGCATGGAAAAAATTGCTTTCTGCAAATATTGTTGACCAGTGGGATTCTATGGGCATTTCTAATTCTGCTTCTTCAGTAGAGTCCAACAGCTGTTGCTCACACCAATTCCTACAGCTGTCTTGTATAGATGGGATACTGATTCTGTTTTATAGTATGATTCCTTTCCCTTAAGAAAGTGGGATTTGTTGGCATTTTCGAGATAATAGCTGCTGTTCTCTCAATATTTTCTGTACTTTCTTTTAAATTATAATCTCTTATGTGGGGCTTTTAACCAATCTCAGGTGATTTGGCAATCCTTATCTAATTTTGGTCAGTGGACTATTTCTGTCACCATTTTCAGTGAGAATTAATTGTTTTGTTTGTTTAAAGGTGTATCTTTGTTTCTTTTGTTAGATTTCCAGAAGGGAAAGATACTAACATTCACAAATATTATCATGCTGGAAGCTTTGAATTATTTTAATTTTAGTCTTTAGGCTAAAATTTTAGCCTTTAGGCTAAAAAGAATGTTCACGAGGTCCTCAGTTGCCTGGAGCTCCCCTATTTCTAGACTGCCCAAGACTTGACTGTTCAAATCTTAAGTTTCAGTATCCTAAAAATTATTTTTCTTTGCTTAAGCTATCGATGACCACTTTTTTCTTTTACCTAGAGAATTATTAAAATTCAATACCTATATTATAATATTTCATCTGAATTTCAAATAAACTTTTGGCTGTGTCTGTGTGTATGTGTGTGTGCACACGCATGCACTTATGCAAAGCAATAATCCTGTTAGGGTTGTAAATTGTATGATATTACATAGACTAATCTTAATCTGGTCGTATAAGACATTTTAACAACACTAAGACTCTCAGCTTTACATCCTGGTATATCTCCAGGATAGAGTCTCTTTTATTTCTTCTGTTACAGGTATGTTTTGTTTGTTTGTTTGTTTTAAGATTTATTTTTTTTTGGAGAGAGAGAGAGAGAGAAGACGGGGAGGGGCAGAGGGCGAGAGAGAGACTCTCAGACTCCCAGCTAAGCATGGAGCCCCACGTGGGGCTCGATCTCACAACCCTCAGAGGGGCTCGATCTCACAACCCTGAAATCATGACCTGAACCTAAATCGAGTCAGATGCTTAACCAGTTGAGCCACCCAGGTGCACCTTCCATTACAGTTTTTTAAAGTTTTCTTCATTTAGCTCTTATAATTTTTCTATTGATTTATATCATTGCATGCATTATTTTATTATGTAAATATCTGCTCTTAAATATTCTAAGTACCGACTTTTGAAAAAATTAATTTTTAATAGAATGATGAAAGTTTTCAGGTTTAAAATATTTAATATATCTCAGAATATATCACCTAAAACAAAGACATACACATACATTACTGTGTATCATTATAACCCAAGATATTTATCATTATTTCAATAAAAATTTCTTATATAGAGACCATATTAAAATTTTTCACTTGTCCAAAAAAATCTTTTAAAATTATCCACAGTGCTATCAAGAATAATGTCATGCACTGGATTGTGATGTCTCTTTAGCATCCTTTAATCTCTTTTCATTCTTAAGTAGTTTCTTCAACCTTTTAAAGAATATAGATAGGCCAATTGCCTATTAAAATTACAAAATTTTTCAGACTGGAATTTTGTGATTAATATTCATTATTAGGTTCAGCTTAAACATTTTTGCAAGAATACTCTATAGTTGATGTATTTTTTCATTGCATATCAGAAAGCATGTAATAGATGTTTCTACTGTAAAAATATATTTTTTCTTATAATTAACAAGCAATATTTGGAGTAACAGTTTGAGACTCTTGAAAGACCTTGTCACCCAAGAGTTTTTCACAAATGTTCAGCGTCTTTTGACACTGCTAATAATTTGTGCCAGTAATTACTTCGATGATTGTAAAAATTCTGAATCTCTAAATCAAATCATCTTTCTATGATGCTGGCTTTTTGAAGGGAAGGACTTTCCCCTCTCATCTCAGCCTCCTTTATAATTTTGAAAATCACTAGGAGTTACAGATTCTTTTGATGTTGTCGTTGGGTATGTGATAATCCATTATCAGCATGATTTTTTTTTTTTTTTGGTGCTCAAAATTTATCACTTGGAAACCCCTTCATGCCATCTTGTTCCTTTTAGTATAACTTTATTAGTTTCTAAGCATATTCTTGCTGTTGACTCAAAGGGATGTGTTAGGGCAATATTCTTTCCCTGCCTCAGCTCTGATATCAATCATTACTTTAAGGAGAGCCCATATCTTTTTAAATGGGGAATACATTTAGAATGTAAGATGCGAATATGTTGGGCGTGATCATTGCTTCTGGGCTACCAGTGGATTTAGGTCTTTTCAGTGTATAGCGCTAGGAATAAAATATTTAAAAAAATCATGTGTTTACCTTACATCTCCAATTCAGTTTCACCATCACTTCTTCACCTTTTTCCCATTTCATATTTTTGTCTGTTAATAAACCTGGATCCCAGAGAAATAAAAAAAAAATATTTATTTGCTCTGTCCTAAAACGCATGCAGAATGCTTTCATAACTATTATAATAATATCACCACCAAGAGCAGTCTTACCAGATAAATTCAATATTTCTTTACAATTTCTTTTGTTCTTTGAGTATATCCCACTATAGATACAAAGAGATACAAGTCACTTAAATTAACTTTTTATTGGAGGTACAGTTTAATTAGCAATTTGGTATATAGATAGGTTCATTTGTTTGCTTTTGTATTCAATTTTACATTTGATTTTTGTCATTCTTGCTGAATAAAATTTTTTTGGATGAACAAAATATGTACATGTGTCAATTTCAAAACAATAAAAAAACAGTCTATTTAAAGAAGTCTTACTCTCATACTTAATCATTTATGGGACCATTCCTGTCTTTATTTTTAAAAATTAATGTACACTAATACACATACACATAGTTTTTGGTATATTGCTTTTATATTTAATAATATATCCTAGAAATTAACCTATGTGTATACCTAATTTTCTTCATTTCTATGGTTATAAATTCAACTAAAATATATCTTTGTCTCTTCAACTAGTCTATGTATTTTATAACTGCAAATATCAAAATAGGTAAAATTTTGCATATTGTTTCATATATATAGAACTAAACTACATACTTAGATTTCTGGATCAAAGAATAAAAGCATACATAGTTTAGTTAGAAAATATCCATTTCCTCTAATGATTGAGAGTGCCTGTTTTCTCACAGCCTTGGCATTTAAGTGTGTTGATCTGATAGATAAATACTATCTAAAAATTAGACTTTTTAAAATGACTGCTTACTTGGTTTGTTCTAATAGTTCCTTTTAGTGATTCTCTTGAGATTTGCAAGTAAACAACAATATTACTCATGGATTACTCAAAGTACAAGATTTCAGTATAAGGCATGTATGCTTTACCTTAGTTAATGGAGATTTATTACAATTATACATAAAAACAGACACAAAAACAAGTATCATCGAGTTCTATTAGTAAGAATTTGGAAGAGAATTTATTTGGACTGATATCCAGGTGCTACTTTACTTTGGAATGGCAATTATTTTGCTAATTGAAAACAGAAAACACACAAAATACATTTTTTTGCTAGAAACTTTTATCATGCCCTTTAAATTTCTAAATCATAGGCAGCAAACTCTGAAAAATAATTTTATCTTACCTCTCATATGAGAAGTAAAATAAGTAAATATCAACTCGTTGTGTGCCAAAACAAATTCTCTTACATTTAGGTCTATTGGTTCACTGCTCTTATTTCCACTAAGAGGTTGTACACAAACTGTCATAGTCTCCAGATGAACTCACTGCACCTAGCTGAAGCTGTTAAAGTCAGGGCCAGGCTCAGCTTCTGAACTTTGGATAAGAGCTTTTTACCATCTTTCTCATAGATAGAGAGACCTGGCAGTTTCGATTTTTCTATTTCTAGAATAAAGAAAAGAAAGACAGAGAATGAAAATTAGCTTTTAACTCCTTTGTATTCCCCTGAAATATGTCCAAATAAAATTCACACAGTGAAAATTATTTCCAGTTTTATTTTAGAGCACCAGAAAGAGTTTTCTGATAAAATTATATGTTACACTTTAAGTGATAAAAATCAGAAGTTTTTTACAGTGAAATTAAATATTAGTATTCCCTAAATTTAGATATTAATTTTACTTGTTGGAAAATGAAGTTTCATTACCAAGAAATGATGTCAATATTGTCAATATAGCTATGAGAATGCAAATGAAGTCATGCATACCAAGCGTGTTTATGTTTTACAAACATGCCTTACGACTACACTAAAGACAGTTTACCACCCTCTGTCCATGAGATGTTAAGCCTGGAGGGGTGAGGGGAGTAGTAGTGTGATGTCTTTTCCTGGCAGAAATGTGCTTGAACTTGCTTTCCAAGACAAACTGTCACCCAATGTTCCATTTTAGTGTTGAACTTCTTATTTTCTCTGGACCCAAATCATCTCTCCCATCTGAACAACCTTAAATGCACTCTGCTCTGCCTTTTTTTTTTTTTTTTTGCCAGATCTATACGATATGTTGATAACCTTAAAACATTAACTTGTTATTTTTTTCTTGTTACTTCTAGCTTTTGTTTTCCTTTATTCAACCATTTAAATGAGTGCTCACATTTGTTTATAGCCTTCAAGAAGGAAGAGTACAGTGTAGATAGAACCATTTTACATAGAGTTGAAACACGTATTAAAATGGTTTACATTAAAAGGTTGAAGTCTGTGACCTTTTTGAAAAAAGAAAACATATATCTACTTTCTTGTCTCATGGATGAACTCCTCCATTACGTACTCATCTGCTGAGTACGTAATGAGCTTGAAGTTTCTCCTGGGAAATATGGAGGTCCCCAGGTACCTGGAACTTTCCTAAAACTTAGTCTGGAAAATATTGAAATCTGGAGTAAAATGCAATTTTCAATATGGTAGACTTTAAAAGTGTTGTTAGGATATAGAGCCCCTGATTCAGTTTTGAGGTGGAGAGTATTTTGTTCTGGAATTATATATAATGGACAGTCCCTGACTTTTCATTCAATAATGGCTCTATAAGTCTTCACAGAGAGCCCCAGGGCTCTGTAGAGCCACTTTCAACACTTGTAATAAAGTTCACCTCATTTTCCAATTGAGAAACTGATATCTACAAGGACAAGTCAACAACGTCAGAGTCATTTATTTAATCAGGAACAGAGCTAGAAGTAGAACCTGGCATTTATTAACATGACTTTTTTTTTTTTCCATCTAAAAATGAGATTAGTCTACAAATTTAACATCATCCAGAAGCCAAAAGTCCTGATGTGTCTAACATTTTTTTTTTCCATTTGCCAGTCAGACTTTTTATTCTATTATTTTCTGATACAACATTTTAATAGGGCAAAAGAAAAGAGGAGAAATAGTAAATGGAGGGAGGGAAAAAAGAGAAGAATAGATGGGTGCAGATGGCCAGTGTTACACATTTCAGAATTTTGTCCGGGGTTTGCCCTTGTGTTCACTGATGCTGTAAAAACAATTTTTTTGTCAGTTGCTGCCAGGCTATGCTGGCTGACTTTCCTTGGTTGGTCATTCTAAGAAGATGGAATCTATCTATGATGCTATTCTAAATCAATTACTAAGTTAGACCAACACAAAACATGTGGAAAGCCTGAGAGCCGAGCAAAACAGACAAGATAACAGGATCAGTTGTGCTCACTGACTGTAAGGGCATTATCCTCTGGGAGACACCACCACTGTCCAGTCTGTCAGCTACTCAGTGACTGTACCTGGACAA
This sequence comes from Callorhinus ursinus, assembly GCF_003265705.2. NCBI lineage: Eukaryota > Metazoa > Chordata > Mammalia > Carnivora > Otariidae > Callorhinus > Callorhinus ursinus. The sequence goes on from NW_027397072.1 coordinate 46,341,504, forward strand.
CTGGGGAGAGCTTCAGGTAAACACATTTTATCAGTAGCATATAATAACAACATCTTCATTAGAAGTAATTCTAAAACAAAGTTCCTAGGATCACAAACACTTTTTTGAACCACAGATATATTTTACCTAGTGGCATACAAGTCTATAAATATAAAACAAAGGTAGAACAGTATATTGTTGAAAAAAAATCCAGATTTGGACACTTTTTATTTCAGTATTTTTGTCCAATTATCATGCTGTATGTCTAATGAAAATTCTAATTTTAGGGACTGTCTGTATAGGCAATAGAGTTCCAAATAAAACTACTTTATTATCTTAATTGAATGTGAACAAACTGCAGCATATACTCAAATTGCATAGCTTCCTAAGTTAGTGGCTAAATAGTTTGAACTTTTGACTCAAACAAAACTATAACTTTATAAAATAGTTGCTATTAGTTTTTAAACACATTATGTTCAGTGTCATTCAGTATTCACAGAAATTAGTGTTGCAGATGATATGGTGTCAAGATATAAACCCACATTTTTATTTCCATGTCTGTGTTTTTATCATTCTCACTCTGTCAAAGCATGTTTACTTGAGTTAGCATCGAGTAGACTGGTCTGAAAATAGTTCTCACCTGATTAACTTTACTGTAAAAGTAAAGGCTTTTTGGTGAGGAAATGACTTCCAGGAACTTAAAAAAATTATGAATATACAGATAGAAATAGTGATAGTAGTTTTTGTTTTACATTACATTTGGCAGCTGATTATAGTGAAAAAATATGTCTACTTTGAATAGAAATAAAAAAATCAATTACAGATTGGAATTTTAAAATATACATTTTTACAAAAGATCTCTGTGAGTCAAGACCACTTCACTATACCAAAGATATCCCTGACAAGTAAGGATTGCCTGTACCTTTTGAAAGAGTATGTTTGTGTATATATGTGTTTCTACCTCTTTGTTTATCCAAAATGGCCCTCTCTCTTTTCCTCTTTCAGTGGTTTTTACATTTTTGACACAAGATAATCTAGCAAACATCCTTCAAAGACATTTTATGTGCATGAAAAATCTCAAAACATTTGTAGAAAATTTAATTACAATGAGTAGAATTATACACATTTTGAAACAAAAAATCTAGGACAATCTTTAGCTCACTCTGTATGTATGTTTTTGTGTGTTTGTGTTGAAAATAATGTCTTTTCTTAGATTGAAGTTTATTTTGATAAAACAGCATCAGATAATAACAATATTTTTTTAAAAATCACTGATAAATTAATATTTTGATTTGGAAAATGTTGAAATTATTGAATCGTATCTATTATTTCTGAGTCTAAATCTGTATAAAGTTACCTTTATGTAGGAGAATGTTTTCCTCTTTGTATCAATTTTATGCGGTAAGTTTATAATTCTATATAACAATTCTGGTTCAACAGTAACTAAAAACAGATGCTCCTTCTCTTATCCTACTTTATTCTTAGCATTTTGCTTTTATTCTTAAATTTGCGTGTGCTCAAAATGGCTACTGAACTTAGCCATTACAAGTGTATTTGTATAGCAGGAAGAAGGAAGTACAAAAGATAAATGAATTATACTCCTGGTTGAGTCAGCATCTTCAAAACCATCTTCTTGGCAGTCTCATAAACACTACTCTATCTTTTTTTTTTTTTTTTTTTTTAAAGATTTTATTTATTTATTTGAGAGAGAGAGAATGAGAGATAGAGAGCACGAGAGGAAGGAGGGTCAGAGGGAGAAGCAGACTCCCCGCTGAGCAGGGAGTCCGATGCGGGACTCGATCCTGGGACTCCAGGATCATGACCTGAGCCGAAGGCAGTCGCTTAACCAACTGAGCCACCCAGGTGCCCTACTCTTTCTATCTTATTGGATGGAAATTACTCATATGGTTGCAGTGGAAGCTAGGAAATATGATCTTTGAGCTAGGTGCATCACGGTCCTCCACAAAATACTAAGAAAGAATATTGTGTAGCAACTAATTCTCTTAGCCACCATATAGAGAAACTGAATCAGATAAAACAATTATTTTCATTATATATTTTTTAATTTTTTATTGTTATGATAATCACCATACATCATTAGTTTTTGATGTAGTGTTCCATGATTCATTGTTTGTGCATAACACCCAGTGCTCCATGCAGAACGTGCCCTCTTTAATACCCATCACCAGGCTAACCCATCCTCCCACCCCCCTCCCCTCTAGAACCCTCAGTTTGTTTTTCAGAGTCCATCATCTCTCATGGTTCGTCTCCCCCTCCGATCTCCTCCCCTTCATTCTTCCCCTCCTGCTATCTTTTTTTTTTCTTAACATATATTGCATTATTTGTTTCAGAGGTACAGATCTGTGATTCAACAGTCTTGCAAAATTCACAGCGCTCACCATAGCACATACCCTCCCCAATGTCTATCACCCAGCCACCCCATCACTCCCACCTCCGCCAATCCAGCAACCCTAGGCTTTCTCTTAAGAAATAATTTTTTTATGTTATGTTAATCACCATACATTACATCATTAGTTTTTGATGTAGTGTTCCATGGTTCATTGTTTGTGTATAACACCCAGTGCTCCATTCAGTATGTGCCCTCTTTATTTTATTTTATTTAAAAAAATTTTTTTTTAGATTTTATTTATTTGAGAAAGAGAGACAGAGATAGTGAGAGAGAGAGCACAAGTGGAGAGGAGAGGGAGAAGCAGCCTCCCCATAGAGCAGGGAGCCTGATGCGGAACTGTCCCAGGACCCTGGGATCATGACCTGAGCTGAAGGCAGATGCCTAACCGACTGAGCCACCCAGGCACCCATGTACGTGCCCTCTTTAATACCCATCACCAGGCTAACCCATCACCCCACCTCTCTCCCCTCTAGAACCCTCAGTTTATTTCTCAGAGTCCATAGTCTCATGGTTCATCTCCCTCTTTGTTTCCCCCCTTCATTTTTCCCTTCCTGCTATCTTCTTTTTTTTTTTTTAACATATAATGTATTTGTTTCAGAGATACAGGTCTGTCATTCAACAGTCTCACACAATTCACAATACTCACCATAGTACATACCCTCTCCAATGTCTATCACCTAGCCACCCAACCCCTCCCACACACCACCACTCCAGGAACCCTCAGTTTGTTTCCTGAGATTAAGAATTCCTCATATCAGTGAAATCATATGATACATGTCTTCCTCTAATCGACTTATTTCGCTCACCATAATACTCTCTAGTTCCATCCATGTCATTGCAAATGGCAAGATTTCATTCCTTTTGATGGCTGCATAATATTCCATTATATATACATACATACATACATACATACATACACATATATATATATATATATATATATATATATATATACTTCTTTATCCATTCATCTGTCGATGGACATCATGGCTCTTTCCATAGTTTGGCTATTGTGGACATTGCTGCTATAAACATCGGGGTGCACATACTCCTTCGGATCCCTACATTTGTATCTTTGTGGTAAATACCGAGTAGTGTAATTGCTGGGTTGTATGATAGCTCTATTTTCAATTTTTTGAGGAATCTCCGTATTGTTTTCCAGAGTGGTTGCATCAGCTTGCATTCCCACTAACAGTGTAGGAGGGTTCCCCTGTGTCTGCATCCCCGCCAACATCTGTCGTTTCCTGACTTGTTAATTTTAGCCATTCTGACTGGTGTGAGGTGGTATCTCATTGAGGTTTTGACTTGGATTTCCCTGATGCTGAGCAATGTTGAGCATTTTTTCATGTGTCTCTTGGCCATTTGGATGTCTTCTATGGAAAAATGTCTGTTCATGTCTTCTGCCCATTTCTTGATTGGATTATTTGTTCTTTGGATGTTGAGATTGATAAGTTCTTTATAGATTTTGGATACTAGGCCTTTAGCTGATATGTCATTTGCAAATATCTTCTCCCATTCTGTCGGTTGTCTTTTGGTTTTGTTGACCGTGTTTTTTGTTGTTGTTGTTGTTTGGTTTTTTTTGCTGTGCAAAAGCTTTTTATCTTGATGAAGTCCCAGTAGTTCACTTTTGCCCCTGCTTCCCTTGCCTTTGACAATGTTTCTAGGAAGAACTTGCTGCGGCTGAGGTGGAGGAGGTTGCAGCCTGTATTCTCCGTTAGGATTTTGATGGACTCCTGTCTCACGTTTAGGTCTTTCAACTATTTTGAGTCTATTTTTGTGTGTGGTGTAAGGAAATGGTCCAGTTTCATTCTTTTGCATGTGGCTGTCCAGTTTTCCTGACAACATTTGTTGAAGAGACTGTCTTTGTCCATTGGACATTCTTTCCTGCTTTGTCGAAGATGAGTTGACCATAGAGTTGAGGGTCCATTACTGGGCTCTCTATTCTGTTCCATTGATCTATGTGTCTGTTTTTGTGCTAGTACCATACTGTCTTGATGATGACAGCTTTGTAATAGAGCTTGAAGCCCAGAATTGTGATCCCACCACCTTTGCTTTTCTTTATCAACATCCTCTGGTTATTCGGGGTCTTTTCTGGTTCCATACAAATTTTAGGGTTATTTGTTCCATTTCTTTGAAAAAAGTGGATGGTATTTTGATGGGGATTGCATTGAATGTGTAGATTGCTCTAGGTAGCATTGACATCTTCACAACATTTATTCTTCCAATCCATGAGCATGGAACGTTTTTATATTTCTTTGTGTCTTCCTCAATTTCTTTCATGAGTATTTTATAGTTTTCTGAGTACAGAATCTTTGCCTCTTTGGATAGATTTATTCCTAGGTATCTTACGCTTTTGGGTGCAATTGTAAATGGGATCAACTCATTAATTTCTCTCTCTTCTGTCTTGTTGTTGGTGTATAGAAATGCCACTGATTTCTGTGCATTGATTTTATATCCTGTCACTTGACTGAATTCCCATATGAGTTCTAGCAGTATTGGGGTTGAGTCTTCTGGGTTTTCCACATAAAGTATCATATCATCTGCAAAGAGAGAATTTGACTCCTTCTTTGCCGATTCGGATGCCTTTTATTTATTTTTGTTGTCTGATTGCTGTGGCTAGGACTTCTAATACTATCTTGAATAGTATTGATGATAGTGGACATCCCTGCTGTGTTCCTGACCTTAGGGGGAATGTTCTCTGTTTTTCCCCATTGAGAATGATATTCGCTGTGGTTTTTTATAGATGGCTTTATGATATTAAGGTAGGTACCCTCTATCCTATACTCTGAAGAGCTTTTGATCAAGAAAGGATGCTGTGCTTTGTCAAATGCTTTTTCTGCATCTATTGAGAGGATCATATGGTTCTTGTTCTTTCTTTTATTAATGTATTGTATCACATTGATTGATTTGTGGATGTTGAACCAAATTTGCAGCCCAGGGATAAATCCCACTTGGTCGTGGTGAATAATCCTTTTAATGTACTGTTGGATCCTATTAGCTAGTAGTTTGGGGAGAATTTTTGCATCCGTGTTCATCAAGGATATTGGCCTGTAATTCTCCTTTTTGATGGGGTCTTTGTCTGGTTTTGGGATCAAGATAATGGTGGCCTCATAAAATGAGTTTGGAAGTTTTCCTTCCATTTCTATTTTTTGGAACAGTTTCAGAAGAATAGGTATTAATTCTTCTTGAAATGTTTGGTAGAATTCCCCTGGGAAGCCATCTGGCCCTGGGCTTTTGTTTCTTGGGAGATTTTTGATGACTGCTTCAATTTCCTTAGTGGTTATAGGTCTGTTTAGGTTTTCTATTTCTTCCTGGTTCAGCTTTGGTAGTTTATATGTCTCTAGGAATGCATCCATTTCTTCCAGATTATCTAATTTTCTGGCATAGAGTTGCTTATAATATGTTCTTAAAATTGTTTGTATTTCTTTGGTGTTGGTTTCATTCATGATTTTATTTATTTATTTATTTGGATCATTTCCCTTTTCTTTTGATAAGCCTGGCCATGGGTTTATCAACCTTATTAATTCATTCAAAGAACCAGCTCCTAGTTTCGTTGATCTGTTCTGCCGTTCTTTTAGTTTCTATTTCATTGATTTCTGCTCTGATCTTTATTATTTCTCTTCTCCTGCTGCTTTTTGGCTTTATTTACTGTTCTTTCTCCAGCTCCTTTAGGTGTAGGGTTAGATTGTGTATTTGAGACCTTCCTTGTTTCTTGAGAAATGCTTGTATTGCTATATACTTTCCTCTTAGGAATGCCTTTGCAGCATCCCAAAGATTTTGAACAGTTGTGTTTTCATTTTCATTTGTTTCCGTGAATGTTTTTAATTCTTCTTTAATTTCCTGGTTGACCCCTTCATTCTTTAGTAGGATGTTCTTGAGCCTCCATGTATGTCGGTTCTTTCCGACTTTCCTCTTGGGATTGAGTTCTAGTTTCAAAGCATTGTGGTCTGAAAATATGCAGGGAATGATCCCAGTCTTTTGGTACTGGTTGAGACCTGATTTGTGACCTAGGAAGTGATCTGTTCTGGAGAATGTTCCATGGGCACTAGAGAAGAATGTGTATTCTTTTGCTTTGGGATGGAATGTTTTGAATATATCTGTGAAGTCCATTTGGTCCAGTGTGTCATTTAAAGTCTTTATTTCCTTGTTGATCTTTTGCTTAGATGATCTGTCCATTTCAGTGAGGAGGGTGTTTAGTCCCCCACTATTATTATATTGTTGTCGATGTGTTTCTTTGCTTTTGTTATTAATTGGCTTATATAATTGGCAGCTACCATGTTAGGGGCATAGATATTTACAATTGTTAGATCTTCTTGTTGGATAGACCCTTTAAGTAGGATATAGTGTCCTTCCTCATCTCTTATTACAGTCTTTGGTTTAAAATCTAATTTGTCTCATATAAGGATTGCCACCCCAGCTTTCTTTTGATGTTCGTTAGCATGTAAATGGTTTTCCACCCCCTCACTTTCAATGTGGGAGTGTCCTTGTGTCTAAAATGAGTCTCTTGTAGACAGTGTATCAATGGGTCCTGTTTTGTTATCCAGTCTGATACCCCGTGTCTTTTGATTGGGCTATTTAGCCCATTTGCATTCAGGGTAACTATTGAAAGATATGAATTTATTGCTATTGTATTGCCTGTAAGGTGACTATTTCTGTATATTTTCTGTGTTCCTTCCTGGTCTATGTTACTTTTAGGCTCTCTCTTCGCTTATAGGACCCCTTTCAATATTTCTTGTAGGGCTGGTTTGGCGTTTGCAAATTCCTTTAGTTTTAGTTTGTCCTGGAAGCTTTTTATCTCTCCTTCTATTTTCAAAGATAGCCTAGCTGGATATAGTATTCTTGGCTGCATATTTTTCTTGTTTAGTGCTCTGAAGATATCATGCCAGTCCTTTCTGGCCTGCCAGGTCTCTGTGGATAGGTCTATTGCCAATCTAATGTTTCTACCATTATAGGTTACAGATCTCTTATCCTGAGCTGCTTTCAGGATTTTCTGTGTCTCTGAGACTCGTAAGTTTTACTATTAGATGTCAGGTGTTGACCTATTTTTATTGATTTTGAGGGGATTTCTCTGTTCCTCCTGGATTTTGATGCCTGTTTCTTTCTTCAAATTAGGGAAGTTCTCTGCTATAATTTGCTCCAATATACCTTCTGCGCCTCTCTTTCTTTCTTCTTCTTCTGGAATCCCAATTATTCTAATGTTGTTTCATCTTATGGTATAACTATCTCTCGAATTCTGCCCTCGTGATCCCGTAGTTGTTTATCTCTCTTTTTCTCAGCTTCTTTATTCTCCATCATTTGGTCTTCTATATCACTAATTCTCTCTTCTGCCTCATTTATCTTGTCAGTTAGAGCCCCCATTTTTTATTGCACCTCATTAATAGCCTTTTTGAATTTGACTTAGTTAGATTTTAGTTCTTTTTTTTCTCCAGAAAGGGTTTCTCTAATATCTTCCATGTGCTTCTCAAGCCCAGCTAGTATCTTTAAGATTGACATTCTGAACTATAGTTCCAACATCTTACTAATGTCTGTATTGATTAGGTCCCTGGCAGTCGGTACTGCCTCTTGTTCTTTTTGTTGAGGTGATTTTTTCCATCTTGTCATTTTGTCCAGAGGAGAATAGATGAATGAGAGAGCAAAATGCTAACAGGGTAACAACGTCCCTAGAAAAATATACACTAAACAAATCAGAAATGACCTGAAACTGGGGGAAAAGAAAGGGAAAGAAAGAAAAAAGATGAAAAAAAAGAGAAAAAGATAAAAGCAAACAAATAAAAACAAAACAAACCAAAGAAAACAGAATATGATCAAATATGATCAGGCTGGTCCATAGATCAGTGCCACACACTCGATTTTGGGCATATTTTGGGCATATTTTGGTCTGTTAAAAGAAAGTGCCTCTCAAAATTTTAAAGAAAGAAAAACTTATATATGTACAAAAATAAGGGTTAATATGATGAA
>NW_027397072.1:46350250-46376600 GCF_003265705.2 Callorhinus ursinus
ATATATATATATATATATATATATATATATATATATATATATATATATCAAAAATAAGGGTAACTACTATGAAGGGATAGAATATGACTCTGTAAATGATGAATAAAAAAGATTTTTTTTTAAAAAGGGATTGTTAAGATGTTGGTGAAAAAGGGAAAAAGAAAAATAAAAAAAGAAAATAAAAAAAAACTTTTAAAGACTAAAGATTCATGGGATAAAAGCCATGAATTCTATTTGCACTATTCCCCTAGCGCTGGAGTTTTGCCATTCTCATTGTTGTAAACTTGGTATTGGCTGGCTGTTCTTGCTGATCTTCTGGGGGAGGGGCCTTTCGCAGTGATTTTCAAGTGTATTTGCCGGAGGCGGAATTGCCCTGCCCTTGCCGGGTCCAGGCTAAGTAATCTGCTCAGGTTTGCTCTCAGGAGATTTTGTTCCCTGCAAGGTTTCCGTACAGCTTTGGAGGACGAGAGTGAAAATGGCGGCCCTCCCAATCTCCACCCCAGAGGAGCCGAGAACTTGGGGCCCCACTCCTCAGTGAGCCCCCAGAGAAAAACAGTCACTCACTCCCATCTCCCCGGTCTCTGGCCGCACTCTGTGCTCACCCAACCTGTGACCAAGCATTTCTATCTCTGGCGCCTGACCCCGTGTGGAGTCTCCAAACCCAGCAGATCCCTGCAGTGCACTCCCATGCTGCTCCTCCCAGGGGAGGAAGGGGAGGTCTCCCCGGATCTGCTGCTTGTTGTGTCCCTGCTGGAAGAGCAGTGGCCCGACTGTGCCCCAGATCACAGTTTATGGCAACCCCGAGCTGAGATCCCGTGCCTCGGCTCCATTTCTGCAGCCAGCTTCCCTGCACCAATAGCTGGGAGCTCTGACGGACTCAGGCACCCCCGGTCTTCCTGTGACCCCAAGGGTCCTGAGACCACACTGTCCCAGAGAGGGTTCCATCCCCCGCTTAGCCACTGGATCGACGTCCCTCAGCAGAGCAGACTTCTAAAAGTTCCGATTTTGTGCTCTATCACTTGCCTGTAGCAGCTGATGGAGGCCCCCTCCCCGCTGTCTATCTTCCCGAATATCGCCTCAGATTCACTTCTCCACACGTCCTACCTTCCACAGTGTGGTCGCTTTTCTGTTCATAGAGTTGTCGCTCTTCTTTTCTTCGATCTCCTGTTGAGTTTGTAGGTGTTCAGAATGGTTTGATCCCTATTCAGCTGAATTCCTCAGATCAGACAAAATCCAGGTCTCCTACTCCTCCGCCATCTTGCTCCTCCCCCCTCTCTCCTATTTTCAGTGACAGCATAGCTGGATATAGTATTCTTGGCTAAATATTTTTCTCCTTTAGTACTCTGAAGGTATCATGCCAGTCCTTTCTAGCCTGCGAGGTCTCTGTGGATAGGTGTGTTGCCAATCTAATGTTTCTACCATTGTAGGTTAAAGATCTCTTGTCCTGAGATGCTTTCAGGATTTTCTCTTTGTCTCTGAGACTCGTAAGTTTTAGTATTAGATGTTGGGGTGTTGCCCTTCTTTTATTGATTTTGAGGGGGGTTCTCTGTGCCTCCTGGATTTTGATGCCTGTTTCCTTCCTCAAATTAGGGAAGGTCTCTGCTATAATTTGCTCCAATATACCTTCTTCCCCCCCCTCTTCTATTTGTGGGATCCTAATTATTCTAATATTGTTTCATCTTATGGTATCACTTACCTCTCGAATTCTGCCCCCATGATCCAGTTGTTGTTTATCTCTTTTTCTCTGCTTCTTTATTCTCCATCATTTGGTCTTCTATATCACTAATTCTCTCTTCTGCCCCATTTATCCTATCAGTTAAAGCCTCCATTTTTGATTGCACCTCTTTAATAGCCTTTTTGATTTCGACTTGGTTAGATTTTAGTTCCTTTATTTCTCCAGAAAGTGTTTCTCTAATATCTTCCATGCTTTTTTCAAGCCCAGCTAGTATCTTTAAAATTGTCATTCTAAACTGTAGTTCCAACATCTTACTAATGTCCATATTGATTAGGTCCCTGGCAGTCGGTACTGCTTCTTGTTCTTTTTGTTGAGGTGATTTTTTCCATCTTGTCATTTTGTCCAGAGGAGAATAGATGAATGAGAGAACAAGATACTAACAGGGTAACAATGTGCCCAGAAAAATATACACTAAACAAATCAGAAGAGACCTGAAACCGGGGGAAATGAAAGGTAAAGAAAGAAGAAAGAAAAAAAAATAAAGAAAAAGATTTTAAAAAAAAAAGCAAATATGATCAAATGTGATCAGGCTGGTGCATAAATCAGTGCCACACACTAGATTCTGGGCGTATTTTGGTCTGTTCAAAGAAAGTACTTCCCAAAATTTTAAAGAAAGAAAAACTTATATATGTACAAAAATAAGGGTAAATACGATGAAGGGATGGACTATGACTGTAAAGATGAAAAGTATAAAATATTTTATAAAGGAAATGATAAGAAGTTGGTTGAAAAAAGAAAGAAGAGGACTTAAAAAAGAAAAAAAAGAAAAGGAACAGAATGTGATCAGGCAGGAGACTAGAACAAAGCCATACACTAGACATTTAGGGTATATTTTGGTCTGTTAGAAGAAACTGTATCCCAAAATTTTAAAGAGAGAACAACTTATAAGTATATACAAAAAATAAGCTTAACTACTATGAAGGGATAGAATATGACTCTAAAAAGGAAAAATAAAGAAGTTTTTTTTAAAAAAAGTTTTGATAAGATATTTGAAAAAGGGGGCACCTGGTTGGCTCAGTTGGTTAAGCGACTGCCTTCGGCTCAGGTCATGATCCTGGAGTCCCAGGATTGAGTCCCGCATTGGGCTCCCTGCTCAGCAGGGAGTCTGCTTCTCCCTCTGACCCTCTTCCCTCTCGTGCTCTCTATCTCTCATTCTCTCTCTCTCAAATAAATAAATAAAATCTTTAAAAAAAAAGAGAGATACTATTTAAAAAAAAAAGATGTTTGAAAAAGGGAAAAAGAAAAATTCAAAAAAAAGAAAAAGAAAAAAGAAAATTAAAAAAATTAACTTTAAAGACTAAAGAATCATGGAGAAAAAGCCATGAATTCTATGTGCTGTATTCCCTTAGTACTGGTGTTCTTCCATTCTCATTGATCAATAAACTTAGTCTTTGCTGGCTGTTCTTGCTGATCTTCTGGGGGAGGGGCCTGTCACAGTGATTATTAAATGTCTTTGCCAGAGGCGGAATTGCCCCACCCTTGCCGGGGCAGCATATGTAATCTGCTTGGGTTTGCTCTCGGGAGCTTTTGTTCCCTGCAAGCTTTCCGTATAGTTTTGGAGGATGAGAGTGAAAATGGTGACCTCCCAATCTCTGCCCCAGAGGAGCCGAGAACTCGGAGCCCCATTCTTCAGTGAACCCCCAGAGAAATGCAGTCAATCATTCCCATCTCCCTGGTCTCTGGCCACACTTTGTGCTCACCTGGTCTGTGACTGAGCATTTCTATCTGTGGCACGTGACCCCGTTTGGTATTTCCAACCCAGCAGATCCCTGCAATGGGAAGAAGGGGAGTCTCACTGGATCTGCTGCTTGTTGGGTCCCTGCTGGAGAAGCAGTGGCCCAACTGCTGTCGATCACGGTTTATGGCAGCCCCGAGCTGAGAGCTCACTCCTCGGCTCCATCTTTGCAGCTGGCTTCCCTGCTCCTACACCTGGTAGCTCTGCCTCACTCAGGCACCCCCGGTCTTTCTGTGACCCTGAGGGTCCTGAGACCACACTGTCCCAGCAGGGGTTTCAGCCCCCGCTTAGCCACTGGAGCAAAGTTCCTCAGCAGAGCCGACTTCTAAAATTTCCGATTTTGTGCTCTGCTGCTCTATCACTTGCCAGTAGCGGCTGACAGAGGCTCCCTCTTCCTGCCATCTGTCTTCCCAAATATCTCCTTGAATTCACTTCTCTTCACGTCCTACCTTCCAGAAAGTGGTCACTTTTCTGTTCAGAGAGTTGTTGCTCTTCTTTTCTTTGATCTTCTGTTGAGTTTGTAGGTGTTCAGAATGGTTTGATCCCTATCCAGCTGAATTCTTGGGACCAGATGAAATTTAGGTCTCCTACTCCTGTGCCATCTTGCTCCTTCCCCCATGTTAATGTTATTTTTGCTATTGAATAATAAGTTGCCAAAACAAATCCGTAATTTCTTTTTAAGATTTTATTTATTTCTTTGACAGAGAGAGACACAGCACGAGAGGGAACACAAGCAGGGGGAGTGAGAGTTGGAGAAGCAGGCTTCCTGCTGAGAAGGGAGCCCGATGTGGGGCTAAATCCCAGGACCCTGGGATCATGACCTGAGCCAAAGGCAGACGCTTAATGACTGAGACCCCAGGCACCCCAGTAATGTTTGGGTTTTTTTCAATAAACTTTAAACATTGGTCTGTATTTTGCCATATTATTTTTGAAACGAACACACATATTTTTGAAACGAACACACACATACATATACTTCCACTTTACAAAGATTTGATCAGATAACATAAATGATTTTGTCAATGGATTCCTTTTCCTAATATATAATGCATAATAAGCATTTTCCAATCAACAGTTATATTCTACATCATTCTTGTAAGTAGTTGCATAATGTCTTATAATAATTAAAATGTCTTTACACAATCTATCCTCTTTGGCAAGATATTTGGGTATTTTTCAAATTCCAACCCCTAACTCTATAGAAAAATGGCTTTCATATTTACATTTAAAAGGAAAAATATTATGATGAAAAAAAATTAAGACCAAAGGAATTACCCTACCTTGATAAGTATTTTGTATTAAGGCAAAGAGTTTTGCCCATTCCTCTTCTAGGTTATATCAGGAACATCAACATTAAGATACATTTCTTATACAACAAACTCAAGTTAAATATAATGTAATGCCCTTGCTTGTGAATTAATAATGATGATTATTTTCTGCACTTTTTCTGAACATAAGAACCCCTGGGAGATGCAATGTGAATGCAAAAACCAAGGATTTCAAGAAGCATACTTATAATAAGGAGTCTGACTTATTAAATTTTTTCAGTTGGCTACATGATCAGCTATCCACAGGCAAACTAAATGTTTATGCTGTTTTAACAGTGACACAGTAGCAGTTCCCAAAGCAGTTATATCGCAAAAACTTTCTTGAAATTCTGCAGTTTAGACTTAGTGTCAATTATTATTCACACAGTGAAAATACTGATATGCTCAGAATTATAATAATTACTAAAAATAGGTCTTTACTTTATGTGGTACACTTTAGAATCTGACTTCAAGACTACATAGTTGTTACTGGCTCTCAACTTTGGTATTATACTTTCATGAGAGAGAATTATCTTTCTCAAAGCCGATTAGATTGAATGATTTCCTCATATTTTACCTCAGTCTTATTTGAAATTCACACATCAAAATCCAAATATGCAAGACTGCTTTGTTGTTGGGGAATTGGGAGGAGTTTTGTTTGTTTTCCAATTTTCACAGATTTAAACAATGATGGTATTATTATTGTAATCTTTATGAAGTTTTATATTTTGTCTTTTAAATTTCCTTCCTATTAATTTTGTAAAATTAACACAAAAACTTTTTATTTATTTTTTATAATATTTTATTTTATTTATTTTATTTTATTTTAGGCATATAACGTATATATGGAATAGTACACAAATCTTAAGAACTCAAATCGACTTTCAAAGAGAACATGCTAATGTATGCAGGACTCAACATCCATAAATGAACACTGCCAGCACTCCAGAGTTCCCAACGACCACTTGCACATTCTGCAACTCTCTCCCATAAGAGTAACTATGGCCTTGTCTTCTCTCAAAACACATAAAACCGTATATGAATGGAATCATATTGTAAGTGCTCTTTTCTATCTGAACTCTTTCGCTTGCAATTTTGTGAGATTCGTTCCTGTTTTTTCATGTAGCAATGGTTTGCTCATTCTCACTGCTGATGAATATATGATTTTTCATTGTGTTAGTATGTGATTTTTCACTTATTCATTTTTGCAGATAGGGATTTGAGTAGAATCTAAGAATGAATAAGGCTCTTGGGAACGTTCTTATGCACATGTTTGATGCACATTTATACACTTTTGCGTCAGGATCAGAGGGTATATGTGGCTTTCAGCTTTAACAGATAGGGCCAAGAGACTTGCCAAGTAGTTGTTCCACTTTACAGGCCCAACAGCTATGTATGAGTATACACATTTTTGATGTGGAAGATCTAGAGATATTTGAAGTTGAGAAACAATTTTGGTTGATTGTAAAAGAGAGGATAAGAGACTTCACTTACAAATACAGATTTTGACATGTTTTACAGAAGAGTTTGAACTGAATGACTCTGCATGAATATTAATAAAATTATTCCTTCAAAATAGCTTATGTTTGAAGATTATGGTATTGCATTAATCACCAGAAAATATCTACTAAAATTGTTGACTATCTGGATCATCTTTAGTTGTCAATTGACAAGTCTTCAGATAAAGACTATCTGAAGATTTATATGCTTGGAATTATACCATACTGGCAGAGGAGTTCCTTAAGAAGATTAATATGTTTTTTTCTTGAAATCAGAAATATTGATATTCCTTAAGATCCAAGTTCTAGCATTCCATAGTGAAGTCACTGTAATTTGTTGAGATTTTAAATGAAAATCTTACATGTGCAAACCTTAAATATTTTCCACCTGTGAGTATGGCAGAGAATATGCATTGGATGATGTATTTTCTATATTTATTATCCTCAAAATACACAAATAGGTCTGTATATATTTTAAGTTTATGAATTAAAAAGTTATCTCTGCCATGGGAACATAAAAACAACATCTTTGCCAGCATATCTACAATAGCCTGCCTTGTAAGCATGGATTCTTTTAAAAATTTATTTATTTATTCATTTTGTTAATCAGTGATAATTTATCCCTTTAACTATATTTGGGAAAAATGAACTGAATAATTATTATTTGTTAACATTTGATATTTCTTGACATTTTTTCTTCAATAACCTATTTGCCTATATGAGAGAGACATGCTATAATATCAAAATGTCATTTTTAGTCATTGACTTTAAACTTATTGTAATGCTGATTTTTAAAGCTAAATATGTGTAAGCACTGCTATATAAATCAGATACCTGCCATGAGCATTAAAAGATTAAAGTGGAGCTATAGATTTTCAAAGAGTTTTTAATATGCCATGGTTTAGGTATGCATTTATTTTGTGATTATCACACATTTCACTAACTGAACAGGTAATCCAGGCTTCTTTCTTGGCGCTTCTTGTTGAAGCTTGATGGAGAGACCTGATTTTCCAGCCTACTTTGCCACTAAAAGTGGTTGTTGTGTAACTCAGTTTAAACCAAGAACGTATAAGTAGAAGTCATCTGAGGGGACTGGTTGGAAAATCCTTGCTTCTTTTTAAAGGATCAAGCACAAAAGAAGCTACTTACTCTGCCCCTTGTCCCTTCTTCTTGACTTGACCATGGATATGGTGTCAAGAACACTAACTTTAATCCAATGATCATGAAGCATTTAGCTTAAGAACAAACAACCTGCACTGTAGGGATCTTGAAGTGGAGCCTGGGGTCTTGAAAGCATAACTGAGCCATGACATAAAACCTGGAATCACCTCTCCCCTGCTATGCTGTTAAGCAATACAAAAATGACCTTGTGTTTGTAATCATTTTTAGCCAGGTCCTAACTTTCTACTAAATTCAATCCTAACTGGTACATTTTTATAGTCATAGAATAGGTATATTTTTGTTGAGCAGCTTAAGAAATATTCCATTGCTTTAATTTTCTTCATCAAATTAAATCATACTTTAAATACCTCTCTGTTATATGTTGAGAAATATTTATTCTAATCAGCCATAGTCAATTAGTGGGGAGCTGTTTCCTCCTTACTGGGATTTTACATTTGCCTCATGGGGACTTTCACTAACCAGAAAATTGGAATAAAGCACTCCCCTACATACAGACTTACTTCCTGCCATGATCTATTCAACATGTCAAACTAAGGCCTGTGCTCATTTTGAAAGCTTCAAACTTAGTTGGCTAATGTCTTGTCTCCACTATCATTCACATAGACAGAACTGAGTTGTCTGGCTCCAGGCCAGATGCCCGATTTTTTAGGTCCAACCATAGGCAATTGCAAAGGCTTTACCTCACCAGCCTCCCGGGGGGAAAACGATCCTGCCAACACCAGACTTGGGGCAGAGCCATTGCATTGCAGTCTCCAAAGTGAGTTGCAGTCAAGACCTGATGGCTCCCTCATTGTCCATGCTCCTATGTGTATCTGAGTTCCTAGCCCCAGCTTTCCATTTAGGGGCCTTTTTATCAGGGGGACCATTGAAGAGGCTCCCTTGGGAAATTCTGCCCAGACCACTCTGTCAGGGATTTTTGAAAACATTTCTCTCCATTCTATTCTTAGTTCTTCTCCTTTGCCTCCCCTGCAGTCCTACTGGCAAAAATGACAGAAGCTTTTTGACTAGGGGCCTCTAGACAGTAAGACAAACATCTGTATTGATCCACCAGATCATCACCTACTGCTATTCCATGGGGAGACAGTGGACCATCGGGGAAGCTGGTGCTTTCTCCTCTTTAGCTTCTCACTGTACTGTCTCAACAAGCAATTAAAGGCTTGACCATTACCTTCATTTGGCTTGTTATCTTAATTCACTATTTGAGCATCTGGAAACTCATCTCTCTTCAGCTGAGCTCAGCTCGTGACAAGACCCGGAGGAGGTACACAGATGCGAATGGTGTGTAAAACAGAACTGCCTCACAAGGCCAATCCTTAGGAAAATAGTCTAGGAAAATTCCCTCATTTGGGGACATATAACTATCTTCCAGTTATGCCTTTTTTGCTTTTACACATTTTGGGGCGTTCTACTTCTAAAACTTGAATATTTAAAATAAAGTTGTGCTCACAGTTGTCCCCTCAAATCCAGAGAAGTCACAGTCTCTAGGGTACAACACTTACCTGGCTTTGAGGAAGGTAACAGAAGCCACTAACTTTTTGTGTTCAGTATACAGTTGCAGGAATAAACCAGAAATTAGCATCTGTTAAATATTCCTGTCAAATTTGTTATGGTAAAACTTACTTTCTGTGTTTTAATACCCTCCTAGGCCTTTATTTCTCCTACAGCTTAAGCCAATTACTCTCTTTTCTTGAATCTTACTTGCTACCTTGCCTCGGCTTCCTATGTATTTGAAGTTTATGGTAGCAACTTTAGGACAGCATTCTCCCTTATGGTCTTTCCCTCCCCTCCACTTCTCTCCTCTTTCCTTTTTTAAAAAATTAAAAAAATTGTTTTCTGCTTTCTTTGTTGGAAAAGATACCTTACCAACTCATGGCCAGACTGCTTTGTTACATAGTGTGAAATGGCAATATGACAGGGAAACTGAGAGCCAATAACCACACACACTATCAGAAAAGTGGATGCTGTGGCACTACAGTTATCGTGCTTTACTCTTCTTGAAACTACCTTTATATTTCTGTGAGTTTGCCGTGCATCTGTGTCTAACAAAGATTGAGTAGGTAGGAAAAGAGGAGGGAAGGAGAAAGAGAGATGGCATCAGATTCATCAGAAAGAGATAATATCAGATGACCTACACTTTTCCAATGTGGCCCTTTTCCTCTGTTGTATGTTCCAGATCCTTTTAAATTTTACAATATACTTTTTTACAGGAAATAAATAAAATTTAATATATAAGTTTTTTGCCCAGGGAAAAGCTGGGTTTTAAGAGGAATTAAATCAGAAGTGTGCCTGTCCTATGAGGAAACATGACTGGCTTCTTCAGGATTAAAATAAGAAAGATATGACAATAGTACCACAAATGTATGGTTATCTATGTTTCTCTCTGAAATTCTAAGTTCCGTAATTTATTCTATTTATTTATGTTCCCTGAGCTTGAAATGGAGAATAAAACTAGTCTCTTAAAATATCCCCAGTTTTTTAATATTTTAAAAAAGAAAAACATTTTTCATTTGTTCCTCCAACAAACTTACAATTAATTTTCTGATGTCTTAAAAATAGCTTCTTGATGCATATAGAATTTTATACAATATCAGACTTACATTATTAGGATCTGACAGCACCAATAAATGGGAAGCTATATCTGCAGTCCTCCTTTCCTTCCTTTATGAATATGTAAATGAGGTAGTGTCAGATATCTCTTTTCCATTATTTTAGGCAGATCAGAATTCCACTGTCAGTTGCTCAAACTTTTGACATTTTCAGATTGTAATTTTTGACTTGTAATAGTTCACAATTTCAGCTGATCCAAAAAAAGTAGCATCCTTTAAAAAAGTCTCTAAATTTGTTAAAAAAAAAAAAGAAGAAGATGATAGCAGGAGGGGAAGAATGAAGGGGAGTAAATCGGAGGGGGAGACGAACCATGAGACGATGGACTCTGAAAAACAAGCTGAGGGTTCTAGAGGGGAGGGGGGAGGAGGGATGGGTTAGCCTGGTGATGGGTATTAAAGAGGGCACGTTCTGCGTGGAGCACTGGGTGTTATGCACAAACGATGAATCATGGAACACTACCTCAAAAACTAATGATGTAATGTATGGTGATTAACATAACAATAAAAAAATTTAAAGAAAAAAGTCTCTAAATTTTTATCACTAAAATCGTTTCTAAGCAAATAAACTGATTTTTTTTTCCTTGTTGGAGGGAAGCCTTTGGAGGGTTTCATGTATCTTTGGAGACTTATTGAGGAATATCACTGATAAAAATTGAACGTTTGCTGCTTAGAAGAAATCTATGGGAATCCCATTTGTAAGAGAACAACAAAACACATTGTACTCTTGCGTTATTCAGTAAACTTGGTTAAACATGACACTGATTCAAACTAGATTAAGTCACAAAAGAGTACTCTCTGGTCCACATATTGGGAAGGCTAAATTGCTGTGCTTATTTCAGGTGAGGATGGATCGTGGGATTTGAATATATCACTAGGAAATATGTCACTTTTCATCTTTATAAATACAGGCCCTAGAGCTCCAGTTTAACACAGAACTTGTTTTTTATTATCTCACATGTAGAGCTTCCATGTCAATACCTCCTTCCACTACCCTGACAAAAGAATACATCAAATTAAAGAAGCAAGAGAGCAATCACAATTCTGATTGGCTTATCTTAAACCATGTGATCATTCTTAAATCAATTACAATGTCTAAGTGGAGTCTTCTAATTGAAAATTTGGCCTATGTTTGTTGCATAACTTTCTTAAAAAAATTATCCATTCGGCTTTGAAAAATAATCATTCATTTTGCTCATGGATTCTGGGGGTCAGTCAGATAGGATGTGATGAAGAAACCTTACCTCCCTCACTTGATGTTTGCTGGGCACCTCAGAGCCAGGAGTCTGGAATCCTCTGAAGTCACCATCCTATGTCTAGAGGTTTATTCTAGATGGAGTTGAACAGTTTAGGAATAGAACAGACAAGACTTCTCAGGCATTTTATCTCTTGCTCTATGTGGTCTTTCTACCTGACACCTCAGTATGAACGTTTTGTTTTTGTTTTTAGAAAGAGAAAGAGAGAATGTGTGTGTGGTGGGAGGAAGGGCAGAGGGAGAGGAGCGAGAGAATCCTAAGCAGGCTCCCAGCTAAGCTCACAGCCCAACTCTAGCCTCCATCTCAGGACCCTAGATGTGGTCTCACACGTAGTGACAGCACTACCTGAGTAGAAATCAAGTCAGTGGCTTAACCAACTGAACCACCCAGGCTCCCCTTTTTATGAAAGTTTTAGGGGAGCCAGACTTTTTACATGTCAGCTCAGAGCTCCAGAGAGAGAGTGAGCCAGGTGGAAGTTGTATTGCCTTTTTCTAACTTAGTGTCAAAAGTTACACAATGTATTTCTGACACATCGTGTTCACTAAAAGTGAGTCAATAAGCCAGTCCGTTTTCCAATGATTCACATATTTTGTGACCTATGAATTTGAGGATGTGTTTAAAACAACTTCATGTGCCTAACTTTGGGAAGGGGGGATGATAACATCCTGATAGAAACTTCTACCAGGTAGGAGAAGGATAGGTAACAAAAAAGGAGGTGTGTTACCAGCATATGAGAAAGGAATAAATAACTGGTAATTACAATCTATTTTAGTTTCAGAGGCCCAGTATGCTATATCATTTTATTAATTATAATTCACTGTTACAGTTCTAATGAAATTAATAATTTATATCATTTTTGAATTATCATTAAAACTTGCTCATTGTTACACATTTTTTTCAGTCTTTCCATTTATGAGTATTAATTTTGCCTTTTCTGTCAACTGGTTGCAATGATCTTTATGGAATATTTTAAGAAAGTAAATAGGTTCACATTTTTCTTGAGTTCTCTTTGAGTGGCTTTTATCTTTTAAGATAATACGTCTGCACAGAAAATATCTGGCCAAGCTTTTATTTTTTAACATTAAATTGCTTTATACTTTTGTCATTTGGGTTTCAACAAAACATGTGAGGAATCTCAGTTTATTTGTTATTGTAAGTATAAAGTTAACCTTTATTTTTGACTTGGCTTTGAACACTTTATGGAATGAGGTTTCTTCCCCGCTCCTATTTGTTTACATGTAGTTGTCTTGAGAATGATGTTACATGGACCATAGTGAACCCTTTCATTACACATGAGGTGGATTTTTTTGGTCTAGAAAGCATATGCACCCTATAATTTTGGCTACCACTTCTGCCCTATTTGTTCTGTTCTATCAGTAATCACCAGCAATCTGCATTTTAAATCGCTGGTTTGCAGCCTCCATAGATACACTTGCATCTTTTTTCTGTTAATTTTTATTTTGTCCTGTGAATTCTGGGAAAGCTTTTCAAATTGTTCCGCATATCACTAATCAATAACTTATTCTTCTGAGAATTCAAAACTGTTTCCTAAACATTTTTCAGATCTGTGGAATAGATCATTTTCAGAATTAATATCTTCCTTTAAGTATTTGTATACTGTTTGATATATTTGATTCTGCATTATATGTTCATGGGTTCCAAGTTGCCAATAATCTTTTTCTTTTATTATCATTTGAATAGTAAATCTCTACAACATTGTTCATCAAGAGATGGGGTATGTTAACTATGTCTCTACACTTATGACAATGCCACCTTTTCTTGAATAATGTAATTTGTAGAAAGTTTTGAAATTGGGAAAAGTGTCTTCCAATCTTGTTTTTATTATTATAGTATTCTGGGTCCCTTGAATTTCTTTATGAATAGTTCGGGTCAGCTTATCTATTTCTGCAAACAAAAAGCCAGATGGAATTTTGATAATCTTCAAATCAATCTGAGGATTATTGACATCTCAACAATATTGTCTTCCAGTCCACGAATATGGAATGTCTTCCTATTTATAAATGTAGGTGTTCCTTAATTTCTTTCAAAGATGTTTTATAGTGCCCTTCAGTGTATAAGTCTTGCACTTCTTTTTCTAAATTTATCCTTACACATTTTATTCTTTTATATGCTCTTGTAAATGGAATAGTTTTGTTTGTTTGTTGTTTTATTTATTCTTTACTTTTTTGGAGGGGAGGAGGGGAGGAAGAGGCAGAGAGTCTCAAGTAGACTCCATGCTGAGCCCAGGGCTTGTCATGGGCTTCTATCTCACAACCCTGAGATCACAACCTGAGTCAAAACCAAGAGTCAGATGCTTAATGAACTGCACCACCCAGGAGTCCCAGAATACTTTTCTTAATTTCATTTTTGGATTGTTCATTGCTAGTGTATAGAAATACAATTGTTATTTTATATTGATTTTGTATTGTACAATCTTACTAAACTCATTTATTACTTCTAGTAGCTTTGTGCATGCATGTGTGTGTGTGTGTGTGTGTGTGTGTGTGTGTGTGTGAAATACTTAGGAATTTGTGTATCTGATAGTATGTCATCTGAAAATATATGTAAACATTTTTATATTAAGCAAAATAATTCTTATAATTTCCTTTAGTTTGTGAGACATAGTTTACTTTAGTTCTTGTAAGATACTTACAATAACTGATACAAAGTCTTTATCATATAAATTTAACATCTGAGTTTTCTCAGGGACAGTTTCTTCACTCTTTTCCCCCCTATGTGGGCACCATACTTTTGTGATTCCTTGCATATCTCATAATTTTTGTTGAAAACAAGCTTTTCACTTGATCTTAGCTAAAAGACCAAGAAACCGTATGTCAGAGCTTTTCAAAGTTTCTTATGTACATCTCATTTCCCAACTGTTTCTTTTAAGTTTCTTTGTTCATGTTCCCAATTGCCCCAACTATTATTATTGGTTTAAGCAGTTGTAGTATGAAATAATTGTCTCTGATGGTTTTAACAAGTACCCCAGGGTAAAGACTGTTTACTCTGAGTGAGTTCTGTGAGTTCTGACTCAGATCAAATAAAGACAAGCTGTCTAATTTGATCTTACAGAAAGTTGCCAGGCCAAAAAACAACAACAAAACAGCAGCAACAAAAACAACAATAAAAAACCCGAGACTAAAAAAACAAGACTTGTAAAATGGCACTCTGGATGCTCTGAATCCATTCTGCCCCAACAGAGCACATACTTCAGGAAGCTTCCCATCCATTTATTTTAAAATAGATGTAAATGTATTTGAAGAATGTTGTCCTAGTTATGCAATGAACAGGAGGTAACTGCCTTAATATTATCTATACTATAAAACTTTTTATAAATGTCATATTTAGTAGAAACTCTTCAGATACATTTTTTCTTAAGATTGAGAATAGTTAAGGTCACCCACTGTCATTAGCCAAATTACCATGAATTCAGCACAGTTTAAATTAAAATTCCTGATGAATTTTGGAAAACAAATACTCAACAAGCAATTCTAAAATACATTTGGAAAATCATTTATTCAACAATAGTCCAGTCACTTAAGAAAATAATTTGGAAGACTTTCCCCACCTGAGAAGGCATATTTTAAAGGAGCCATGTTAATAAAACTATGTGGTGTAAACATCACATTAAACAAATCAGTTTGTTGAACAGGGTGAAGGTCTTAAAAATAGAAATAAATTACATATGAATGAATCTGTTTTATAAAAAAAGTACCTCAGAAATTGAGTAAAGTGCTGGATTGTTTAAGAAATGATGTTGGGAAAACTGACCGATGGAAAAAGAGTATATATATAACTTTGGATCTCTACTTAACACTAAACATATACAAAGACCTATATGGGGATGGTAAAATGTAAGGTTAATAGAATAAAGCCAAGGAAAGCTTATGTGTGTCCTTGGATTGGGTAAGGGATTTTAATGAAACATCTGAAATTATATATCTTAAAGCCAAAAAATAAAAGTCTGGCTCTGTATACCACATTAATATTGTTATTCAAAGGCACAAATGAAAAAATAATGCTGGGATAATAGAGAAAGAAGACATTTGAAAAATGAGTACCTGGAAAATATTTTGTATCTATAATATACAAGAAGTTTATACCAACCAAATAAAAAATAGAGAAAATACAAAGAGGCCAAAGCTTATTAATAAGCAATTAAAAGAGAAACCTCTGTATATATTCAAGAAACATCATACCTTTTAGGAGATATCTGCCTTTTAGGAGATATTTGCGAGATATTTATCACAGCATTGTATATGGAAGCAGATAATTGGAACCATCCTAGTGATCAGTTACTTAAAAAAATAAAAAATAGTGCAACAGTGAGATATATAGAGTATGCATGTTGTCATAATATAGCAAATAAAATGTATAAATTAGAGGCAAATACAGCATATGGATAAACCTTAAAATGGAAGTTGAGTAAAAATAAGAAAAAGAAATTATTATTGAATTATCACTGCTATTACCATTTATGCATCTATACAACACAAACATACAAGAAAAAAATACTATATTCTTGAAAAGATGCATATATATTCATTTGTTCATGTCTGCTGGGGGAATGAGAGTATTTAAAGCAGGCAGAAAGTAGAATGGGGAAATGAATGCTTAACTTTTTGCACTACAAGTCCAAAACAGTGAGAGGAAGAAAACCAAAGCTATTTTTATCTAATTGTTAATCCATAAATCTTAACCTGTGATGCAGGTTAATTTCACAATTTCTTTTCACAAACTGTTATTGCACATAATAAATGAATGTTAATTTCATGGAGGCTGGTGGCCAATATTTTGGATTTCTTTTCCTATAATATCAAGATAATAAAGGTATCTACTTCATAATATTGTCATAAAGATTACAGACCTTAATATGTGGAAATATTTAGATCAATAGTTGAGACATGGTAAATGTTTGGTGAAATGTCTTCTTAGAATTTTTATATTAAAAAATACCTGAAAAAAATAAATGAGGTTATAAAATAAGTGAAATGTATATGTACTATATATATTTTAGGTTAAAGGACACTATAATGCTATTTATTCATATATTAAGTGACTAGAAATCTGAAATCATTATTATTCACCTACTTTAGGGCTTACCAGTAATCTCAATTTTGTACCAATCTTTAAATAATTTAAGAATCTTATAGTTAAATATGACATATGATATATGTATATATATAATATATATATACACACAAAATACATGCAATATGTATATATATGTTTATATATGCACATGTAGGGTATATGTATGTATGTAATATTTAAATGTATATATGTTTTATTTAAAGGCATCCTTTAAATAAAGAGGTAATTAGTTTTGTAGCTGAAAAGCCAAGAGGGAGAATTGGATTCAATTACATTAATTTCAACATTCACATCCTCAGAACTTTGGTTCTGTTTCTCTGTTTTCTGTGATGCTTTTGGCATTTTTCTCCTCTGTGAGTCACTTTCACCTTTAAGACTACTCATCTGATGAGTAAAAGTATATGCAGCAGTTCCTGAGCTCCCATCCAAACACCATCCAACTATTCCAATATTCTCTTAGATCTCAAGGAACTAGACAAAGCTTCTTACCTCAGTGCCCTAGTGAAATGTTCTGAATGCCACATGGTCTAAATTGGATCTCATAATCATTTCAGAACTGAATTCTGTGGCTAGGAGAATGGGAGTCCTTCTTGGAACTAGAGAGGGGAGTGGGGATGCCATTACACAAAAGAAAAGCTGTATGCTTCAGCGAGAATTCTAGGGAGTGAGTCTTGGGTAAGGAACCATCAAATATCAACTTTAGAAATACTATCTCGAATTCTTAATAGTAGTATGCATTCCTTCCACAGTCTTTTTTTTCTTTCTTTCTTTCTTTTTGTCCATATGAAGTCCCACTCAGCATATATGGCTCCATTTTGTCTCTGTTTCCCTCATGTGTTTAAAGGCTTTCCCTTTGCCTCTATGTTCTTGGCTTCTCCTGTGTCAACACTTCAGAGTCTAACAAATCCATTGTCTTTTGTTTGATTGTTATTGATATTGTTCATAGGGTATTTAGATGCTGTGCTTTAACAGAAAGCAAAAATGACAAAGCAGCACATAATTTTTACCTGAAAATATCTGCTCTACAAAGATATTCAAAGTTGTATTTATATGTTATTTCTGTTATGGACAAACAAAAGCAGATGCATATACTTTGATGAAATCTGTTCAATTGTGAAATTATCAGTGTCAAGCTAAAGGATACATGCAACAAGTGGTTGCATCACTTAATTACATATTCAAATTTCCCTATAGTGTAAGACTGAGAAACAGTGATGCTGGGCGCCTGGGTGGCTCAGATGGTTAAGCATCTATCTTCGGCTCAGGTCATGATCCCAGGGTCTTGGGATCGAGTCCCACATTAGGCTCCCTACTCCTTGGGAGCCTGCTTCTCGCTCTGCCTCTCTCTCTGCCTCTCTCTCTCTCTCTCTCTCTGTCTCTCATGAATAAAAAAAAAAAAAAAGTTTAGAAACAGTGATGCTGATATTCTCCAGAGAGCCAAACCAATGTGATATTGGAGATGTCCCTGGTGAAGGAGTCAGACCAATTTCAGATTCCTAGGATGTGCTATACTTTCCTCTAGAGACATGGCACAAATTTGAGGATGGTTTCAGAGAATGTGTCCAAAGTAGGAAACAAATTGTAAAACTCTGAACTTTTTTCCTCCCTCACTTGTTGTCAGATTGCAGAAAAGCACAAGTGGAAGACCCCATATTTGAGGGATTGAAAGGTTATTTAGAGAAATGAATGCATAATAAAAATAACCATAATAAATCTATCTCAAAATGCTGAATGGCAAAATCAGGATTTTATCCAAAAACTTACAGTATTTTTTCATGATTAGTCTACATTACCTATGTGTAGACAAGCTAATTAATGTAACTTGTTTTGTGCCTAGTACATAGTAGGCCTTTAATAAATATTTGTGCAAAGGAATTACAAAAGGTAAAGGAGCATATCTTTGTACAGCAAATTTTGCAGTCTTGAGAATAAAAATCAAAATGCCACTGAGGTACAGATTTTAAGTCTTAGATCATAATTTATGTTCAGGTAGTAGATGTAAACCTTCTACATACCAGAAACAATATTGTCAATGTGGTCAAGTCACCAGAAAACTTTCTAGAGAAGCAAGTGCAAGAGGCCAGTACATATAGTCAGATGTTCTGAGTTCAAATAACAGAATATCCTGAAACAATTTGCATGAAACTTTCTTTGTCAGCACCCACTGATGTCAACAAAGACCCAGTTCTCATCTTCTTTCTCTGCCCCTGAGTGTGTTTGATTTGTCTTGCCCTTAGATGAGGCTAATGGCTGGTCGCAGTAAGACAGACACTCCATATTGATGTAACCATGGCAGATAAATTCATTCTGCCTTAAGAGTTTCTTTTTTCCAAATGACAGAGCTTCTGAAGTTAACTGGAGCAAAGCCACACTAGATGGGATTAACGGCACAATGAGGCACATTACCAAAAACTCATGAAAATGTTCCCATTGTGCCTGCACGTTCATATAAGCAAATGTAAAGCTAAACAGTATTTCAATGAAATTCGTGTCCTGAATGCCCTGGTTCTTCATGTACCTGGCAGGGTTTTCTAAAAATTAAGTTTTTTCTCTGGTAAGTCTGATTACTTAATCTTCTCATCCAGGGTGACACTAGAAGCCACAAGTGTGATCATTCTTAGAGTATTATGTACTCACTTCTACTTCACACATTTTTGGTTGGTTGATTTTTCAAGCTGGATTTTCCTGTTTCATAGCTGGGAGTATTTTTTTTTTTATTTGAGTGTAGTTGTCACACAATGTTACATTAGTTTCAGGTGTACAACATAATGATTCCACAAGTTTATACCTTATGCTATGCTCACCACAAGTACAGTTACCATACATTGTCTTACAATAACATTGCCTATATTCCTTATTCTGTGTCTTTTGTTCCCATGACTTATTCATTCCATAACCGGAAGCCTGTATCTCTCACTTCCCTTCACCCATTTTGTTCATCCTTCCTCCCCTCTCTGACAACCATGAGTTTATCCTCTGTATTTACAAGCCCGATTCTGCTTTTTATTTATTTATTCAATTTTTTAGGTTACATGTAAGAGTGAAATCATATGGTATTTGTCTTTCTCAGTCTGACTTATTTCACTTAGCATAAAACTCTCTAGGTCTGTCCATGGTTGGTGCAAATGTCACAGTCTTACTCTTTTTTATGGCTATGTATGCACATACACACACACACACACACACACACATATATATACATATATATGTGTGTGTGTGTGTGTGTATACATATGAGGGATATATATCCTAGTAGTAGAATTACTGGATCATATGGTGTTTTAAAATTTTTGAGGAACTTCCATGCTGTTTTCCACAGTAGCTGTACCAATTTACATTCCTACCAACAGTGTTTAAGTGTTCCTTTTTTTCTACATCCTTGCAAACACTAGTTATTTCTTGTCTTTTTGATTTTCGCCATTCTGATGGGTGTAAGGTCATATCTCATTGTGGTTTTGATTTGCATTTCCCTGATGATGAGTGATGTTGAGCATTTTTTCATTTGTTGGCCATCTGTACGTCTGGGAGTAATTTTTAAATGTCAAATTTGTGGGGGAAATTTAGTCTATTTCACTGATAGTCTATTTTTACTTATTTTATATTTCTTGATGATCTCAAGAAATTTGAAAGACTAAGCCAGGGGCTGGAAGAACATACTCTATTCTAACATTTTTCTTTTTTGCATGATAACATGTAAGCCTTTATATTTTTATACATATGAACATTAATGTACTAAAAACATTTTGCATCAATATGAAGATTTTGATCTGCTGCCTTCTCTTAAAGTACTTTATAGGAAAAAGTGAGCTGTCATTGATCATAGCACTGTAGGATGTATAATTATTGCCATTAATACAGTTCATTAAGATGAAAAAATAACAAATTACTTTTAATGAGTCCTCCAGACATAAATTTATTTCAAACTACAAACTCATTTGTATCTTTGTGGTATATACAAATTAAATTAGCATTCTCTGATGTTCTTAGAAGTGCTCTTTCTTTGTAAGGTAATAAACATAGCACATATATCAAAACAATTTCTTTAAAGTCAAGTTTTATAGCACTTGCAGGAAATTATTAATACTCTGGCAAACTTTCTGCTTTTAAAAATTATTATTTTTTCTGTTCAAGTGGGTAAATTCAGCTGTCTCTATATGATGTGAAGTGGAACAAGGAAAAGCACATATCTAAAGAATCAATGTGTTGCATATAAAATAATCCATAATTATTTTTATCCAAAATATTGTAGATATCACTACAGTAATGTAGATATGATGTTAAAAATTGTAAACTCTGGAGTCAAATGCTTAGATGGGAATTCTGGTTCAGGCACTTTCCAGATGTGAACAAGTAACTTAAAACTTTCATGCCTTAGTATTTTTTTAAAAGTATGTTAGTATATTTGTAAAAATACAAATGATAATATTACCTTCCAGATAAGTGATTATGGCAATTAGGTATTAAATATAGATTAAATACTCATTAAAGTCATATCATTTAAATTATTAGATAAGAGACTTATTTTCTTATCTTGAACCTATAAATATAAATAAAATAAATATCTAGTCTCTGCCTCAATTCCTAACACAGAACTTCTAAAACCCTTGTAATTTCCTGAGTAATAGGGGTGATAGGAGCATCTTTTGTTCTAATATTTGGTCATTGACCCCAGTTCTTGATACCCAGTTCCTAAATTCTCTGGAATTTCTTGGGCTATAGGATAGGGATACCTTTTGTTCTAACAAAACTAGTTCTGGTTGGGTGGAGGGCGGAGGGCGGAGAGTGGGTGGCGGGGGGGCGCGGGGGGGGGGTTCCTGGATAGCTTCAGAAAGGAGGTGGTCACCAGAAAAACCAAGCTATGGTTAGAAGCTTGGAACTTTTAGCCCAATCACCATCCTCCAGGAAGGGGAGATCGGCCAGAAATTGAGTTAATAATTGTTCATGTCTATGTGATGAAGCCTCCATAGACATCCCTGAACTATAGGGTTCCAGAGCTCCCTGATTGGTGCACATGGGAGGGTGGTGCACCCCAGCTTTACAGGGACTCTTCCAAACCTCGGCATGTGTATTTTGTCATCTGCCGATTCATCTCTATCCTTTACCATATCCTTTTTAATAAACCGGTAGCATGAGTAAATCTTTCCCTGAGTTCTGTGAGTTGTTACAGTGAATTGTGAGAACTTCCAATTTATACCTGGTTGGGCGGAAGTACGGGTGACAACCTGTGACTTGTGACTGGTGTCTACAGTGGGGGATAGTCTTGCAGGACCTGTGGGGTCTGAGATAGCTCCAGGTAGTTAGTGTCATAATTGAATTACAGGGCACTCTAATGTCTGGAGAGTTGGAGGATTAGTTGGTGTGGGGAAAAAAACCTACACATTTGGTGTCAGAAGTATTGTGAGTGTAGAGGAAATAAGATTTTCTTTTAACATGTACATTCAAAGTGGGTCCTTCTGCAAGATGATAGCAATTACCAATATTTTGTTGGTCATTTTATTAGTAGTTTTTGTATTTTCTCTTTAAAATTCGTTCACACTTTTGTACTTTCTCATACCTATTTATTTTTCAACCTCCCTTTTCTCTTTATGTATATCTTATTCTTCTTGTAGACTCTTTTCCAGACACTTTTGGCTTGACACTGTGCCAAGTTTATTCTGCTTATAAATACACAAACTCGAAAAAGCATTTGTTCTGAAAAGGAAAATAAGAGATGAGATAGAGCAACATATGTATATAATTTATTTGTTGTTGTAAGTTTGAAGGACTAATTCTATATGGGGAGGAGCATATCTTAACTAATCAAGTCACTATTTTGAAATGTTGAGAACTGTGTATGTAACACTGATAATCCAATCAGATGGTTTCATGAATTGTAATAATGTGTAATTTTAATGACATATCCGATCAGAGATTAAGATGTACATGATTACCTTTGAATATTTTGTTTCAAAATATATGAGATGTCTGCTTATTTATGTATTTATGTATTTATTACCTTGAAATGGCTACCAAAACTTTATTCTTTTCTAATTCTCACATCATTTTTGCTGAGTGTTTACTGTCAAGAATTATGTGAAGGGTCTGACATTTTATCTTATGGGCAAACTAAATTTAGGTTGGCACGGTTTCATAGATACTAGTAGAAGATGTAAGACTCCTGGGTGAAAGACAAAATACTTTATTACTCATGACACAGAGGTAGCATGAACTTAATGCTTATATCTGTTCCCCTTGTCCCCCAAATCTTACTAGAGTATGTGGGAAAGTCCATATTATGTGGTGCATACGCCATGACTTGTGTCACAGTTGAGGAACCTTAAACTTCTTTATTTTATTTTTTAAAGATATTACTTACTTATTTGAGAAAGAGAGAGAGTGAGCAGGTGGGGGAAGTGGAAGAGGGAGAGGGAGAAGCAAATGTCCTGCTGAGCAGGAAGCCTGATGTGGGGGTTCAATCCCAGGACTCTGGGATGGTGACCTGAGCCTAAGGCAGACGCTTAACTGACTGAGCCACCCAGGCACCCCCTTTAAGCTTTTAAAGAGACCTACTAGCTAACCTACCTAACTGTTGCCCCAGGGGAGGGGCACATTATCATTAATATCACGGGCAGCAACAACAACAAAACTTCCCTCTTCCTCCAAAAAGCACACTTATGTCTATCTTCCAAAGTTATTTGCTATAAAAATAATTCTTGAAAATATAGTCAGGACAAAGGCTGTCAGTACCTTTGTTCAAAGGATATGTAGAAATATAAGAAACCCATAGAAACTTTTGTCCTAATTCTCAAGGTGTCTTATAACTATTATTATATCAAGTGTTATTGATTGATGGAGAAGAGACAAAATATAAACAGATGTTGCTGAGAATGCTTGCTGAATATGGAAAATAATCAATAGGACAACTATTTCATGTAATTGATTTATAAAACCACCTCTGTAGATTAAAGACCTAAATAAGAATGGCAAAATTTTTAAAATCTTCAAAAAATAAGTGAGAATGTCTTATTTCTCTAGATAGAGATGAATTTTAAAAACAATACACTAATCAGTTATTTGAATGGTAAGTTTAACTAAACATAAAATAGCATGTGTGTATGAAAAAAATCTTTAAAATGTCAGTTACAAACTGGGAAAATATTTGCAAAACATTAAATTTATGAAAACATATGAAGAGATTTATAAATCAGTAATAAAATGAAAAAACAAACCAATAGAAAATTTGCCCAAAATTGAACTGGCATTTCATTGAAAAATAAACACAAATGACTAATTAAAATGTCAAAAGATGCTGATATTCAATAGTTATAAGGAAATGTACACTAAAACCAAATTGCAACATTATTTTAGTATACTTTAGATATAGTTGGGACATCAAAATGAAAAAAAATGAAAATAAATATGCTTTCAAGGATATGTAGCCATGGGTCTTTATATATATGCTTGTATAATAAAGTTATTACCACACTTGAAAACAGTTTGCATTAGGCAAATAAAGTTGAAGTCACACACATAAAGCAATGCAGAAATTCCACTTCTAGATATACACTCTAATTACTCAAAAGGAAAGATGCTCATGACAGCATTTTTTAGTTATAGCACATCCAGTGCATAATACAAATACGTGTTACCAGGAGAATGAACAAGCAAAGTGTGATATATTTAAAAAAATCTGTAGTAGTAAAAATGAATGAACAATAGCTCCATTCATCAACATAAAGTCATATGTTAACATAATATTAAGCAAATCCAAAATTACAGAATACATACTGTTTCTATTGATATAAAATTCCAATCTTACAAGGCTAAGCAATATACTGCTCAGAAATACAAATGTAGAATGCTATTTTTAAAATCAAACAAAATAAAGGATGAAAATGGGTTATAACTATAAAAGCATCATAGATAAAAGTAACAAGTTGAATTATGAAATGTGCTAACAATGAAAACCTAGATGAAATTTATATATCACTAGTCATATACACATTTTTACAAAATTAGCACAAGAAGAAATAAGAATACTTAATAGATCAGACAAATAGTTATTAAACAATTTGAAATGAGAGCATTTCATAGCTACCCAAATAAATATTAAATATTTTTTCTTGAGATAAATAATTTCTAATCAAGATAATTTTATTTTCAGACATCCAATGTATAATGATAAAGTGGACACTTGTTATGTTCACAGGTGTTAGGAAACAAGCCTTTTTACTATGTTAAATAACAGTGGTGAGAGTGGACATCCCAGTCTTGTTCTTGACCATAGAGGAAAAGCTGGTGCAGCAACTCTGGAAGACAGTATGGATGGTTCCTCAAAAAGTTAATAATAGAATTACCCTAAGATCCAGCAATTGCACTACTTGGTATTTACCCAAACAATACAAAATACCAATTCAAAAGGGTAAATGCACCCTGATGTTTATAGCAACATTATCTGTAACAGTGAAATTATGGAAAAAGCCCAAGTGTCCATCAACTGATGAATGGATAAAGAAGATGTGGTATATATATATATAATATGTATACACATCCATATTATACACACACATATACATGTACAGTGGAGTATTACTCAGCCATAAAAAAGAACAAAATCTTACCATTTGCAATGATGTGGATGGAGCTAGACAGTATTACACTAAGCAAAATAAGTCAGTCAGAGAAAGACAAATACCATGTGATTTCACACATATGTGGAATTTAAGAGACAAAACAGATGAACATGGGGGGAGAAAAAGAGAGGGGGCAAACCATAAAACAAATTCTTAACTCTAGAGAACACACTGAGGGTTGCTGGAGGGGAGGTGGGCAGGAGGATGGGTTAAATGGTTGATGGGTATTAAAGAGTACACTTGTGATGAGCACAGGGTGTTGTATGGAAGTGTTAAATTACTATATTGTACACCTGGAACTAATATTGCATTTTATCTTAACTAACTGGAATTAAAATAAAAATTTTAAAAATTAAAAAAATTAAAAATAACCCCCCCCAAAATAAATATGTCTTTAAATTCTGGAAAAACAACAACAACAACAAAATCATTTCTTTTTTTTTTTTTTTGATAGAACACAATTATTTCACAAAATTTCTGGAGCAATAGTTGGTTAATGTATCAATACCATCAATGTGTCCTCCAAAATTTCTTTTTTACAAATCAATACACCAAGGGAATAATTTATCTAAAAATTGATGTCTGTAAGCTCTGATGTCTATTGTATTGCTTTGTACAGCACCAAAATCTACAAATATACCAAAAACTTGTAAATAAGTGTTGTTATAGCCTTAAAATAGAAAAGTTTTCATCCTTTTATATTTTACTTTTTAATTTAATTTAATTTTATTATGTTATGTTAATCACCATACATTACATCATTAGTTTTTGATGTAGTGTTCCATGATTCATTGTGTATAACACCCAGTGCTCCATTCAATATGTACCCTCTTTAATCCCATCACCAGGCTAACCCATCCCCCCAACCCCGCCCCTCTAGAACCCTCAGTTTGTTTCTCAGAGTCCGTAATCTCTCATGGCTCGTCTCCCCCTCTGATTCCCCCCCTTCATTTTTCCCTTCCTACTATCTTCTTCTTCTTCTTCTTTTTTTTAAACATATAATGTATTATTTGTTTCAGAGGTACAGGTCTGTGATTCATCAGTCTTACACAATTCACAGCACTCACCATAGCACATACCCTCCCCAGTGTCTATCACCCAGCCACCCCATCTCTCCCACCCCCCACCACTCCAGCCACCCTGTTTGTATTCTGAGATTAAGAATTCCTTGTATCAGTGAGGGCACATGATACATGTCTTTCTCTGATTGACTTATTTCGCTTAGCATAATACCCTCTAGTTCCATCCACGTTGTTGCAAATGGCAAGATTTCAGGTTTTTTTTGAAGGCTGCATAATATTCAAATATTCTGTTATATATATATATAT
>NW_027397072.1:46376700-46566217 GCF_003265705.2 Callorhinus ursinus
ATATCACATCTTCTTTATCCATTCATTTGTTGATAGACATCTAGGCTCTTTCCATAGTTTGGCTATTGTGGACATTGCTGCTATGAACATTGGGGTGCACGTAGCCCTTAGGATACCTACATTTTTATCTTTGGGGTAAATACCCAGTAGTGTGAATGCTGGGTTGTATGGTAGCTCTATTTTCAACTTTTTGAAGAACCTCCATACTGTTTTCCAGACTGGCTGCACAAGCTTGCATTCCCACTAACAGTGTAGGAGGGTTCCCTTTTCTCCACATCCTCATCAACATCTGTTGTTTCCTGACTTGTTAATTTTAGCCATTCTGACTGGTGTGAGGTGGTATCTCACTGAAGTATTGATTTGGATTTCCCTGATGCTGAGTGATGTTGAGCACTTTTTCATGTGTCTCTTGGCCACTTGGACGTCTTCTTTGGAAAAATATATGTTCATGTCTTCTGCTCATTTCTTGATTGGATTATTTGGTCTTTGGGTGTTGAGTTTGATAAGTTCTTTATAGATTTTGGATACTAGCCCTTTATCTGATATGTCATTTGCAAATATCTTCTCCCATTCTGTTGGTTGTCTTTTGGTTTTGTTGACTGTCTCTGTTGCTGTGCAAAAGCTTTTTATCTTGATAAAGTCCCAATAGTTCATTTTGGCCCTTGCTTCCCTTGCCTTTGGTGATGTTTCTGGGAAGAAGTTGCTGTGGCTGAGGTCCAAGAGATTGCTGCCTGTGTTCTCTAGGATTTTGAGGGACTCCTGTCTCACATTTAGGTCTTTCATCCATTTTGAGTCTATTTTTGTGTGTGGTGTAAGGAAATGGTCAGTTTCATTCTCTTGCATGTGGCTGTCCATTTTCCGAGCACAATTTGTTGAAGAGACTGCCTTTTTTCCACTGGACATTCTTTCCTGCTTTGTCGAAGATGAGTTGACCATAGAGTTGAGGGTCCATTTCTGGGCTCTCTATTCTGTTCCATTCATCTATGTGTCTGTTTTTGTGCCATTACTATACTGTCTTGATGATGACAGCTTTGTAATAGAGCTTGAAGTCTGGAATTGTGATGCCACCAGCTTTGCCCTTCTTTTTCAACATCCTCTGGTTATTCGGGGTCTTTTCTGGTTCCATACAAATTTTAGGACTATTTGTTCCTTTCTTTGAAAAACGTTGATGGTATTTTGATAGGGATTGCATTAAATGTGTAGATTGCTCTAGGTAGCATTGACATCTTCACAATATTTGTTCTTCCAATCCATGAGCATGGAATGTTTTTCCATTACTTTGTGTCTTTCTCAATTTCTTTCATGAGTATTTTATAGTTTTCTGAGTACAGGTTCTTTGCCTCTTTGGTTAGATTTATTCCT
Source organism: Callorhinus ursinus (assembly GCF_003265705.2). Classification (NCBI taxonomy): domain Eukaryota; kingdom Metazoa; phylum Chordata; class Mammalia; order Carnivora; family Otariidae; genus Callorhinus; species Callorhinus ursinus. The sequence goes on from NW_027397072.1 coordinate 46,378,063, forward strand.
AGGTTATCTTATGGTTTTGGGTGCAACTGTAAATGGGATCGACTCCTTAATTTCTCTCTCTTCTGTTTTGTTGTTGGTATATAGAAATGCCACTGATTTCTGTGCATTGATTTTATATCCTGTCACTTTACTGAATTCCTGTATGAGTTCTAGCAGTTTTGGGGTGGAGTCTTTTGGGTTTTCCACATGAAGTATCATATCATCTGGAAAGAGTGAGAGTTTGACTTCTTTGCCAATTTGGATGCCTTTGATTTCTTTTTGTTGTCTGAATGCTGTGGCTTGGACATCTAGTACTATGTTGAATAGCAGTGGTGATAGTGGACATCCCTGCCGTGTTCCTGACCTTAGGGGGAATGCTCTCAGTTTTCCCCATTGAGAATGATATTCACTGTGGGTTTTTCATAGATGGCTTTTATGATATTGAAGTATGTATCCTCTATCCTGACACAGTGAAGAGTTTTGATCAAGAAAGGATGCTGTACTTTGTCAAATGCTTTTTCTGCATCTATTGAGAGGATCATATGGTTCTTGTTCTTTCTTTTATTAATGTATTGTATCACATTGATTGATTTGTGGATGTTGAACCAAACTTTCAGCCCAGGGATAAATCCTACTTGGTCATGGTGAATAATCCTTTTAATGTACTGTTGGATCCTATTGGCTAGTATTTTGGGGAGAATTTTTGCATCCATGTTCATCAGGGATATTGGTCTGTAATTCTCCTTTTTGATTGGGTCTTTGTCTGGTTTGGGGATCAAGTTAGGCTGGCCTCATAAAATGAGTTTGTAAGTTTTTCTTCCATTTCTATTTTTTGGAACAGTTTCAGAAGAATGGGTATTAATTCTTCTTGAAATGTTTGGTAGAATTCCCTTGGGAAGCCATGACCTGGGATCTTGTTTGTTGGGAGATTTTTGATTACTGCTTCAATTTGTTTTACTGGTTATGGGCCTGTTCAGGTTTTCTATTTCTTCCTGGTTCAGTTTTGGTACTTTATACATCCCCAGGAATGCATCCATTTCTTCCACATTATCTAATTTGCTGGCATATAGTTGCTCATAATATGTTCTTATAATTGTATTTCTTTGGTGTTGGTGGTGATCTCTCCTCTTTCATTCATGATTTTATTTATTTGCGTTATTTCTCTTTTCTTTTTGATAAGTCTGGCAAGGGTTTTATCAATCTTATTAATTCTTTCAAAGAACCAGCTTCTAGTTTCATTGATCTGTTCTACTCTTCTTTTGGTTTCTATTTCATTGATTTCTGCTTTGATCTTTATTATTTCTCTTCTCCTGCTGGCTTTAGGCTTTATTTGCTGTTCCTTCTCCAGCTCCTTTAGGTGTAGGGTTGGGTTTTGTATTTGATACCTTCCTTGTTTCTTGAGAAAGGCTTGTATTGCTATATACTTTCCTCTTAGGACCGCCTTTGCTGCATCCCAAAGATTTTGAACAGTTGTGTTTTCATTTTCATTTGTTTCCATGAATGTTTTTAATTCTTCTTTAAATTCCTGGTTGACCCATTCATTCTTCAGTAGGATGCTCTTTAGCTTCCACGTACTTGAGTTCTTCCCGACTTTCCTCCTTTGATTGAGCTTGAATTTCAAAGCATTGTGGTCTGAAAATATGCAGGGAATGATCCCAATCTTTTGGTACCGGTTGAAACCTGATTTGTAACCTGGGATGTGATCTATTCTGGAGCATATTCCATGGGCACTAGAGAAGAATGTGTATTCTGTTGCTTTGGGATGGAATGTTCTGAATATATCTGTGAAGTCCATTTGGTCCAGTGTGTCATTTAAAGACATTTTTTCCTTGTTGATCTTTTGCTTAGATGATCCTTCCAATTTTAGTGAGGGGGGTGTTAAAGTCCCCTACTATTATTGTATTGTTGTCGACGTGTTTCTTTGCTTTTGTTATTAATTGGCTTATATAATTGGCTGCTCCCATATTAGGGGCATAGATATTTACAATCTTGTTGGATAGACCCTTTAAGTATGATATAGTGTCCTTCCTCATCTCTTATTATAGTCTTTGATTTAAATCTAATTTGTCTGATATAAGGATTGCCTCCCCACCTTTCTTTTGATGTCCATTAGCATGGTAAATGGTTTTCTACCCCCTCACTTTCAATCTGTAGGTGTCTTTGGGTCTAAAATGAGTCTCTTGCAGGCAGTGTATCGATGGGTTCTGTTTTTTTATCCAATCTGATAGTCTGTGTCTTTTCATTGGGGGCATTTAGCCCATTTACATTCAGGGTAACTATTGAGAGATATGAATTTAGTGCTATTGTATTGCCTGTAAGGTGACTGTTACTGTATATTGTCTGTGTTCCTTTCTGTTCTATGTTACTTTTAGACTCTCTCTGCTTAGAGGACCCCTTTCAACATTTCTTGTAGGACTGGTTTGGTGTTTGCAAAATCCTTTAGTTTTAGTTTGTCCTGGAAGCTTTTAATCTCTCCTTCTATTTTCAGTGACAACCTAGCTGGATATAGTATTCTTGGCTTCATATTTTCCTGTTTAGTGCTCTGAAGAAATCATGCCAGTCCTTTCTGGCCTGCCAGGTCTCTGTGGATAGGTCTGTTGCCAATCTAATGTTTCTACCATTTTAGGTTACAGATCTCTTATCCTGAGCTGCTTTCAGGATTTTCTCTTTGTCTCTGAGACTTGTAAATTTTACTATTAGATGTCGTGGTGTTGACCTATTTTTATTGATTTTGAGGGGGGTTCTCTGTGCCTCCTGGATTTTGATACCTGTTTTCTTTCCCAAATTAGAGAAGCTCTCTGCTACAATTTGCTCCAATATACCTTCTGCCCCTCTCTCTGTTTCTTCCTTTTCTGGGATCCCAATTATTCTAATATTGTTTCATCTTATGGTATCACTTATCTCTTGGTTTCTGCCCTGGTGATTCAGTAGTTATTTATCTCTCTTTTTCTCAGCTTCTTTATTCTCCATCATTTGGTCTTCTATATTACTAATTCTCTCTTCTGCCTCATTTATCCAATCAGTTAAAGCCTCCATTTTTTATTGCACCTCATTAATAGCCTTTTTTATTTTGACTTGGTTAGATTTTAGTTCTTTTATTTCTCCAGAAAGGGTTTCTCTAGTATCTTCCATGCTTTATTCAAGCCCAGCTAGTATCTTTATAATCGTCATTCTGTACTCTAGTTCTGACATCTTACTAATGTCCATATTGATTAGGTCCCTGGCAGTCCATACGGCCTCTTGTTCTTTTTTTTGAGGTGATTTTTTCCATCTTGTCATTTTGTCCAGAGGAGAATAGATGAACAAGAGAACAAAATGGTAACAGGGTAACAATGACCCCAGAAAAATATACACTAAACAAATCAGAACAGACCCAAAACCAGGGGAAATGAAAGGGAAAGAAAGAAAAAAAAAGAGAAAAAAAAGAATATGATCAAGTGTGATCAGGTTGGTGCATACATGAGTGCTACACACTAGATTTGCAGCATATTTTGGTCTGTTAAAAGAAAGTGCCTCCCAAAATTTTGAAGAAAGAACATATATGTACAAAAATAAGGGTATATATGATGAAGGGATGTAATATGACTCTAAAGGTGAAAATTATAAAAGATTTTATAAAAGGAATTGATAAGATAAAAAGTTGGTTGAAAAAAGAAAGAAGAGAAATTAAAAAAAAAATAAAAGGGAGAGAATGTGATCAGGTAGGAGACTAGAAGAAAACCATACACTAGAGATTTAGGGTTTATTTTGGTCTGATAGAAGAAACTGTATCCCGAAATTTTAAAGAGAGAACAACTTATATATATACCAAAACAAGGTTAACTACAGTGAAGGGATAGAATATGACTCTTCCAGAATGTGGTCGCTTTCCTGTTCAGAGAGTTGCTGCTATTCTTTTCTTCAATATCCTGTTGAGTTCATAGGTGTTCAGAATTGTTTGATACCTATCTAGCTGAATTCCTGGGACCAGATGAAATTTAGGTCTCCTACTCTTCCTCCATCTTGCTCCCCTCCTACTTTTTAAATTTTTAAAAGAAATTTTAAATTTGAGTATAATTGACACAGAATGTTACATTAGTTTCAGGTGTAGGACATAGTGATTCAACAAGTAAATACTTTTTGTGCTAACCACAGGTGTAGCTACCATCTGTCACTATACAACACTGTTACAATATCACTGACTGTATTCTCTATGCTGTACCTTTTATCCCCATGACTTATTCATTGTATGAACAAATTCTCATCCTATAAAAAATGTAAAAATGTATAGAGTTGAATATAAACAGTTTGGCACTCAAAAATTGAGAAATATGTTGGCTGATGTACACAACTAGTGTGTCTAAAAATGTTTTTACTCTTTTATCAGGACTTATTCAATAAAATCATTTTAACATTAGAAAAATAGTATTTTAGATGGCAGTGGAACTATGAGAATAATAGATATAATGAGAATAATGAGAATAAAAATGTTATCAAATAATGAGAATCAAAATGTTATCAAAATATAAAGTAGTTAGGAAACTTTCTGATAAAATATAAGTTAATTTTTGAAATGTCAAATATGTAGAAATACTTTCAATATATGTACAATATATGTACATATAGAGATTATAGTATAAAATATAATTTAGAAAACACTCTTACCTATTAATAAATATAGGCCAGGAATCCAGAAGAAAACATTTAAAAATGCAATTCACAGAAGAGAGAACCCCTCAGTCCCTAACATGTTCTTATATACTCGTAATTGATGATATGCAAAACAAAGGTGCAGTGAGATATCACTTTCTACCAAATTGGAGGGAAATAAGACAACTGACTGTTAATAAATTGAACAAGTCTGTGGAGATACGGATATAGGCTTTTACAGTAGTCATGGAAATTTAAATTAATTAAGCCCCTTAAAAAGGTAATTTAGCAGTAGCTGTTGAAATAATGTCCAGATCCAGTATTGCAATTGATTGGCATCTGCATCTGCAATTCCATATGTATACAATTAGATGCTGCAAAAAGTTCACTTAAGTCCTGCCTTCAGTAGTCAGAAATAATAAGAAACAAATTAAATATTCATCTATAAAGGAGGGTCCACGAAACTGGCATTTTTATGTTAAGATGTACAAAAACAGCTATTAGAAAGTTTAAGTTCACACCTATATTCAGTAACATGGAGAACTCTCCCAAGTACATTGTTCAAGGAGTATCATATGATATAGATTATAATTTACCACAAAAGTTTATAGAACACCTTTACTCTCAGTACTTTTTATATGTTTGTATTCATATATACATATATGAACATTTATATATTTATTCATACTCGCATTTGTTGACATACATGTGTGAACACACATTTGCAAACTTTATAAAACACACAAATCTGTGACTTACTTTAGGAACGATTTTGAAACTTATTTTAGAAGCTCTTTTATATGATCGTGGTAGCCAATAATAAATAAGTGTGCTCTCCATTTTTCTTTAAACTGACAGTTGCCTATGGCATATTAAAATCTCACTATTAGAAAGGTAATTTCTCATGTGACTATACTTCTTTCCTTACCCCTAGAGTTTTGCTTACCAAGGTTCATTATTTCCCGACCTGTTTCCTAAACTGTTCCTACAAAATCATTTTGGTTGTTTAACTTCATTATGTTTTACTTTTTATTGGATTTATCTAATTTAATTACATTTTACAGGAATCTATGAGTATAAAAGAAAACATTTCTGTAAAAACTGAATTTAGTTTTTAAAAAAGCCAAAAATGTCTTATAACAAACCTTGTAAAACAAGATTTTTCATCCAAATTGCTTTGCAATTATTTAAAGATTTTTCATCCACTTTAAAGACATCAAAACTGGAAACCATTTAAAGTGCGTTATAGATAATATTATGGAAAAAAAGACATAGGATTCCAATTGGGTAATATGAATATGCATACATACAAAAATATGAATAGTTTATGGTTTAAATTAAATTTATATAAAATAATTAAGATATGTATGTCTCATAATTCTAAGAGCTAATTAAATATTTTACTTTACTGACCATCCAACAGTGCACAGGATTAGAAGTCCTCAAATACATATTTTAATGCATAGACCATTACCTACAGATATGTATCACAAATAACAACACAATGGATAAATTGGGGAGAATGGTTGGAGTCAAGGAGACTGAAAGTGATGGTCAAAGTGTACTTTAGCAGTATCTGAATATTTTGCTGCATTGTAAAGATTTATTTTCAATCTATTGTTATGCAGTTAAAATTGATTTTGAAAAAGGGATTAAGTGCAAATGATGCATAGATGCACAAAAATATGTACCACATTTTCAGTTGCAAACCATTCTTCTAACTAAAGTTACAAGAAATCACATGTCATTTGAAGTCTCTACCTAGAAGAATTGTAGTATATTGTAGTATATTGAAAATTTTAACTAAATTAGAATCACATTTTAGTATGTAAATAAGTTGTGTATTTTATCTCTTTTCTTCATGAACTATTCCTGGGCAGTACGTAAACATGTCAGTCAAGTTTCTGTCTTATTGCCTTAAGTTGAAATGCTATTTTTCACCTATAGTTTGAATTTCATTGTCTACTAAAAAATATGACAAAGGAAAACAACATTCCTTTAATTTTATATACACATTTACCAAATGTTTTAATAACACTGATAAATATGATTATATAATCAATGCACTCTTCTCTTATTGTTTCTCTTCTCATTACCTCTCCAAAACTGCTTTGTATCCTCACCACACAGGGCTACCATGTCCCAGGAAGACACAATCTTTTCCAAATAAATAAATCCATTATGATATGATATGGAAAGTTATCTTCTTTGGAAAAAGTCTGAACTGATAAGCACAAGAGCTGATTTCATGTACAAGTGTGCTTGTATCATTTTTGTAATAATAAGATAAACTCTTGGGCTTCAGTTTTCTCTCCCAAATATGTAAGGTTATTATAAATAAAACTAAATTAAATACAACTTTTAAAACATAACTTTTCTTAGATAGCAATAAAAAAATATAGCATAGGATGATTAGCTCACAGACTTTTTGATATCGACTTTTCTGGAATTTAAAAAAACTATTGTTTTTAATTTTGATTCCTGTATAGTTAACATACAGTGTTATGGTAGTTTCAGGTGTACAATATAGTGATTCAACAATTCTATGCCTCACTCAATGCTCATCATGGTAAGTGTACTCTTTAATCCCCATCATCTATTTCACCCATGCCCCCACCCACCTCCCCTCTGGCAACCATAAGTTTGCTCTCTGTAGTAAAGGTCTGTTTCTTTGGCATTTGTGGAATTTGACATTATTGGAGGGTATTAGATTACCTTATTTCTACTCTATTAAAATAGAATATCAGACTTACAGGGGAGTATTTCTCATAATGTACTACAATAAAATATCATTTACCTTTCTTCCTTTTATTTTCATGACATTATTTTCTACATACATGTTTGGCTAATGGAGGGAACTTAACAAGAGCCAGAAAGGTTACAAGGGGATTCTTTGATCATTCATGTATCTTAGAATGCCTTTGTTTTCTTGCATTTGAAGGAAACTCTGGTTAAAATGGAAAGCATGATTTCCTGGGACTGTTAGTGCCCTTGTTTACTCAGTAATAAATATAATGTGCCTACCTTGAATAAGGACCCCTACATCTTAATTTTGCATTGAGTCCAGCAAATTGTATATTTGGCCCTGCTTTGAGTCTTGCAAAATTCCCACAAACTGTGAGTCCACTGGAATTGTGTACTCATGGGGCATTTCAAATACTGTAAGATGGAGACTGCAGAACACATGGTATATATCACTTCTCTGTTTATGTGAAGGTTCCATCAGACATCATTTACAAAACACAAGTTTGAAGATGAAGCTATTGTTTACATTGTTCAGGTAATCCTCCTCCTGCCAGGGAAATTTAGAGGGCCTGGGTGTTTTTTGATATTTAAATATTTGAATATCTTCAGATCAGGTTAGTTGTTTCCTTACCAGTATAATTCTCTCAAAAATGAAGTAGACTTCTAAACTATTAGTCAGTTTCATGAGTCAGTAATTACAGCTAAACTGTTTTCCTAGATATAGTTCTTTTCTTCCTTTCCCACAGTCCTCAACTTAATGGTGGCTATTTGTTTTTTTTGTTTGTTTGTTTTTGTTTTTTTGTTTTAATGGTGGCTATTTGAAGCAATTGGTTTGTGGGAAGGCAAACCCTTAAACTGATCTTTACTGAGGGGCTAAATTTCTGCTGTTAGTTGAAAAGTACTAAAGGGACTTTGCCACTTAAATCTTTTATAAAAAAGGAATTTCCTGCTGTTTGGGGTCCAGAAGCATTCAGCTTTTCTATCTTTTCAAGGCACACATTTCTATACTGTATCTATTTTTCATTTCTTTTGTGTTTGAAACTAGCCAATTCTAGCCTGACCTCGTATCTTATGAAATAATTTGGGAAATGCAGCTAATAATTACTGATAATAATTACCCATTAACATAAAGACTACTTTCAAGCTCTTTGTCTGGTTTACTTTACATCTCAGAAAGCTACATCATCTACATGTTGGACATTGCATTTTGAAGTTTTGTATGGCTACATGTATTTTATTACTCTTGAAATTGTGGTTGGACTTACAAATCTATGTTTAGATTTCTTTTCCCCAGAAATACTCAAAAATAACCAGGAAAAAGAATCTTGTTTTAGTCTGTCATCTTCTTATATCCAGTTTTACTGTTAAGAATTAGAGGTAATACTAATCCTCTTCCTAGTGGATGATTTTTTTCTTTCTATTATTTCCTTTTTTTTTCTTAAATGATGCTATAATACGTGAAGGGATGTCATTTTTCCTCTTTCTTAGGATTTGTCTGTTTTTTAATTTTCTTTAAGAATGGGAAATTTGTTGTTACTATGCAAATACACCTCTGCTTTAATTTTTAAAATTCTCTTTGTGTGTGATCTTTTAGAAGTCCCATTCTAGCCCCAATGGTGCTTTCTTGAAAAAATAAACAAAAACTTCACCAATGTATATTCTGCTATTGTTGGATAGGTTGTTTTATAAATGGGAATTAGATCAAGTCGGTCAATAGTATATTGTGCGTGGGGTGCCTGGGTGGCTCAGTCATTAAGTGTCTGCCTTTGGCTCAGGTCATGATCCCAGAATCCTGGGATCGAGCCCCGCATTGGGCTCCGTGCTCCGCGGGAAGCCTGCTTCTCCCTCGCCCACTCCCCCTGCTTGTGTTCCCTCTCTCGCTGTGTCTCTCACTGTCAAATAAATAAATAAAATCTTAAAAAAAATAATATTATGCGTGTATACTCTATTCTTGCTGATTCTCTATCTACTCATTCCATCTATTAGAGAGGAGTTAGGTGACTAAATGTAATTTTGGTTTTGTTTACTTTTCATTTCACTTCTGGCAGTTTTTTCTTTATCTATATTGAAGTTTTTTGTTGGATGGACAGTTTAGTTTAGTTCTTGGTGAATTGACCCTTTTTATCATAAATATTTCTTTTCACTGGTAATTTTCTTTGTTTTAAATTCTACTTTATGATATTATATTTGCACGGTATTTCTTTTTCCATCCTTTCCCCTCTTTAACCAATTGATATAATTATATTTAAAGTGGATATCTTGGGAGTTTGGGTGTATGTGCTGCTTCCTTGGTAGCAGTTCCATGACTGGGGCTTGTCCTTAGGAGGTCCAGGAGAGAAGAAGGAAAATAAATGGGGAAAAATTTTGGATTTCTCCACACTTTCCACCTCATAGAAGTTCCGTTTTTGAGTCTTCTGGTCAGAATGAGATAAGTATCTTATAGGTTACTGTTGTCCTTGCTCGCTGTACAATTTCTCAATTTGGGCATCTTCAGGTCAAAATATGGAGATAAAGGAGGAAAACAGCAAACAAAATAGGAAACTACATGTTGTACTGGTAGTTCTTCAGATTTTGATTTCTCTGCCCTGTCTTTCTGATAATGTTTACCTTCCAGAGTCCTCAGGTAGTTGCTTTTTGTATTCTCTCCAGGAATTTTAGTTGTATTTGTGACAGTGATTGACTTTAGTGAGCCTACTCCATCTTGGATGGCAGAAAAAAATAAATGGTGCATTTTTTAAAAAATTCACCTACTGCAAGACAACATACTACCATCTACAAGGATTTAGTTATAATAAATATACAAATGTATGATGAGTGTGGATATAAATAGCAGCCATGCAAGCTATGCAGTATATAGTGTGCATAAACCCATATGAGAATGCTACCTATCTCCTGGTGTTGGTCTTTCTATCTCTGTCTTCCATATATAATCCCTATCCCTTTAATACTTTCTATCCCATTGTCTTTCCTCTCTGCTTTCATAGATTTTTTTTGTCTAGTCTGAACTTCTTTCTTATTAATTTGTTCTTTACTTTTTCTATTTGTTCTTTTTTTTGCTCTTTCTTTAATTTATAATCTTCATTCTTTATTCTCCCATATGAATTTTTTATGACTGTGTTTTTGCTTCATATTTCTAATGTCCTCCATTATGTTTTTGGAAAGTATTTATTATAATTATTTTAATTTCTAGATTGTTCTATCCTAATAATTTTGGTTCATGTTGTACCTGAGTCATCCTTTTATAGTAGTTGAAATTGCGAGGTGTGTAGTTACTTTGGCAAACAAGCTGAATCACTGACAATGTTGGCTTTCCTGTCTGGTAATATGTAATGGAAAAGCTACAGTTCATAAGAAGGACTGGGGCCCTCTCCATGGGGTTGAGAGAGAGGCCACATTAAACTGCTGATGATCACCTCTAATTGTTATTACTTCATTAGGCAACAACTCCTCTAGTGAGTGAAACTTTAAACACAAAGGAACTGGAGTTGGAAAACACACCATTCAATTTCCACAGTTTAATGTGCCATTGCCAGGAATTTGAGGAATTTGAGGGAAAAGGAGTTGTTAATGTCAATAACATAAAATAGTCAGTCACACCTCATTTTACAGCTCTTCATCCTAATAGGTTTTGTGCCAATCCAAAATTATCCCATTCACATTGAGCAGCTTAGGCCTGATGCTGGTCATTTCTGTTGTGATAGGTCAGTTAAAGGTTTTTCCAAATAATTTAAGAGTGTGACAACAGTACAACTTAAATTTTTCCTTCAATGTATTCTCTTCCTAAGACAATACCATCTACTCTCTCATGAGTTCATAATACTCTGTTCTTCCCAGGAGTTTCTCAAAATTTTAATGTCATTTCTTGTATAAAACCTTTCCTGTAATTTCTGTTTTGTTTTTTTATTTATTTTTTTACCACTGGTGATTTTAGGGGATACAGACAGCAGCCCATTCTATCTGCCATATTGTCTTGAACGTTTAACCTTTTTGACAGTTTTTCCTATTTTTGTAAGCCCCACTTAACTCTATTCTCCAAATGATTGTTTAGGAATCCTGCCTTTGAATCTTAATATCGCTAAGAACATATTTTAGGAGGCTCCCTTTGCTTTAGAATTATTTGTATTACTTCCATGCCCCCAATGGATGGTTATCCAGATTGCTTTTGCATTTCTTTGTTTTCAGATAGTTTGCCAAGTATTTTCATCAATAAATATTTTAGAAATCATTCCATCCTGATTATTTAAAGATAAAATAATCTATTACTTAAAATTGAGAAAGTGTTAAAGTATTGAGAGGAATTCCAATGCATAAATATTTCCTATTTTTCACAATAGAATATGCATATTTATGGAGAAAGCGTGGGCTAGAAAGCTGTAGAAAAGAAAGTAAATGTGCAAAAGTGATCTAATGCATATCTCAGAGTATGTATCCTCATTATTATGCAAATAATATATTCTACTGATGAAATGTTCACAGTAATAGATAATGCAAAATAATAGATAAGCTACCTAGTTATAACCTTTCATTAAGCAATGCTGCATTAAAGGTAACATACTCATGGCACATCTTACATTTTCTTAGCATAACTAAATAATATGTTTTATTATAACGATGCTATAAATGGTTATGATAATGAGACTATACTTTCAGCACAGGTAGAAGTTATAACTAACTCAAGTCTAAGATAGTATTACATATAATGTAATCCTAAATGTTCAACATGGTTGGTAAATGCAGTTTTCTGGTTAATTATATAGTTTAATTTAAGAGTGAATAACTATTCATTTAGCACCTACTCTGTGTGTGTGCAGAATATGTGATAAAAATAACGTACAAGGCGCAGTACTTACTAAATACCTGAGTTTAAAATACATTTGAGCAGACAATGCATTCTTTTTTGAAAACAATAGAGGAAATGTATAATGTATATTATAATTTGAGAATAAATAGTAAGTGCAAAGAGTATTATTATTTAAATACTATATTTAGACAAGAAGTTTTGAATACAAAAAGTAAATGTCATAAAAAGCTTCAATTTTAAAATTATTTTATTCATTATGACATAATAATTCTCAATTGGAAAGCTTATTGCTTCATAAGTTTTATGTTAATATTCTGATAAATTTACTGCAGTTTGAATGTTTAATAGTTTTACTAAACTATTTTACTAAATGTAATATGGTTGCAATCACTAATTACCAGTCTCTGTCTTATACACACAGACACATAAATAAATATATACATAAATATATATACACATATATGTGTATGTATATAGATAAATAGATACAAATCTCTTAATATATTGATAAATGTTTTTTGAAAAAGAATTTGTTGGACATATTCACAGAAAGGAAAAAATGCACATGACTACACAAAGAAATGCTCATGAATTTGAAACAAAAATGAGTGTGCCAAACAAAAGTTCAAACAACCAGTTGTGTAAGGAAATTGCATAGTCTTGTAGGTGCAAGATCAAGAAAGTCACAACATAAGATGGCATGCAATTTGCCAAAAACATCAAATGAAATGGGAAAAAATGTTCTTGAATATACAGAAACAAGATAAATATAACAGAAAATGTAGCCTTTACTATCCATGGAGACAAAAATTTGAAATTCAGTGACACAAAGAATCAGTCAACCATCAACAGAAATTTGTTGAATGTTTATTAGTGTGAAGAAAATTCGAAAGGAAGAAGAAATGTCTTACCCTTAATATTTTTTCCCCCACTCTGAAATGGGTTGTAAATAATCAGATGCAAGTTCATCAGCTCTGTTGGTTTTCTCCACTCCCACAACATAGCCACTCTTGGGCTTCTTTCTCTGGAGTGAAACCTCAGAGTGATGTATAAATAGCAATTTGTTGCCTTCTCTGCAGAGAAGATGAGTTCAAATAGTATTTTACTTTTTGCTAGCTCTGTGACATTGGGAAAGTTAGTAAAGCTCTAAAAACTATGTTTCTCCAGCTTTCAGTACTTTTTTCAGTATTGTCTTGATACTGCATTTTAATATAGTCCCAAAATTCTCCTGTGAAGGAAATTGAAGGAACGCCCACAGCTTATAGCTTAGATGCTAACAAGGAAGTCTTTCTGGTAGATCCTGTTGGTGTATCTACTATGAATATCCTACTAATAGATTTCCACTGATATGAAATAGTCAGTTTAATAGTCATTTCTGCTTTAAATAAGGCACTGGAAGCCCAAGGTAACTAAGTTTCTTGTTGTAGTTTAGCAAATGAAAGACAACTTCCTTTTTGTGCATAGTCCATTGAAAACATATGTAGAAAGAGCTACCTGTGTAACAAAGTCTAAAAGCCTTTTTAGTGAAAATCTTTTAGTGTTGTGACTTAGGTTGGTGTCCAATGGTGGCTCAGCTGAGAGACTTATCCAAAAAACAAACACTCTACTACAAAGATACACCTCTCATCTAATGACTAGGGCACTTCCTGTAGCTAGGGAATTTTGACTGGTTCCACTTTCTAGAATAATTTATTTTTCTTCAGAGTTCCTAGTCCCAACATAAAGGCTACCTCATTTATGTGATAAACAAACATGTTGCAAGTTTTGTGACTGCCAGTGATATTTTATACTGTTTCTGACTTTTCACTATAATATGTAATGGGGAAATGAACATCTCCACTTCTAAAACTTTCACTTACATTGGTTTATTACTTTGGGATCACTTCCCAGAAATGGTATTACTTTTACAAATAATATGAATATGCTTATGGTTTCAGATACTTATTGGTGAACTGCTTTAAGAAGGTGGTGTGTATAAATTTGCAATTCCTCTGAAATGTAAAAATTGAGCCAATTTCATTGCACATGTACCAAAACTGGGAATATTAAACAAAACAAGAGGGAAAAGCCATAGTGAAATGGAATATAACACTGTGAAAATAAGTTTGAAAAAAATGTAATATGGATGATTTCTATAAAAATATACAATGGCAGGGTGCCTGGGTGGCACACTCGGTTAAGCTTCTTTCTGCCTTTGGCTCAGGTCATGATCCTGGGGTCCTGGGATCAAGCCCCACATCGGGCTACCTGCTCAATGGGCAGCCTGCTTCTCCCTCTGCCACTCCCCCTACTTGTGCTCTCTTTCTCTCTCTCTCTGTCAAATAAATAAATTTAAAAAATCTTAAAAAAAAATACAATGACAATATTATCTCAAAAGCAGGAAAAATGTAACCATACTGGTAAACTTAGAACATATTGGACTTTTTATCAAAAGGTTATAGCAAGAAAGGCACTAAGCCCAGAACATTATAAGGAGAATAATTTCAAATCATTTCAAATGGATAATTCTCATGCAGTATAATCTGATGCATATCATATAATTTTAAAAAATAAAACAATTGAAGGCACTCAAATTATAAGTACTTCTAATAGAAAAAATTAGTATTCATGCATAACACCAATAGCCATGAAAAATTATAGTAAAAATCCATTCATAATAATAACATAGGCTATAAATTATGACATTTACTTATATACAAAGAACAACCAGTTAAAATTTATGGTATAAGAGTACACAGTTCAGTGAGCATAACACTTTTAGGGATAACCAATTAAACATAGTGACTTTTTGTTGTGATAGTGGGAATGGAGAGACTGGAAACAATTCATTGGGGGGATAAAAAAAAGCTTGTAAAAATAGTAAGAAAGCTCTAAATAGAAGATCAATTAGGGCTAACATCCTACTAGCTATTAAAAGTTATAAAATTTCAGAAGAGTGGTATAGGTACATAAATAGAAGACCAATGTGAATAGTAAAGAAAATCTAGAAAAATAAATTGATATAGGAGGAAGTAGCATTTTAGTTCTGTGGTGAGAAGATCTAACTTTCAATAAATAGTGTTGGAGTAATTTTGTAGACATCTGGAAAACTATGGAAACTCCTACCATATACTGACATAAACTCCAAATGGATCAAGGATTTACATGTGTAACAACCTAAAAAATCATATGAAACATAAAAATTATTTGAATATTTTAATGAAATATACACTAGAAGAAACCATTTAAGAAAATAAAGATTTTGTTATGAAAACAGCAAACATATCTGCACATCTTAAAAACATAAGTTAGAATGAAATGTAAATAAAGTAGGAAATACGTTTGCAATTTCTATCAGAGACAAGCCTCATAGTATATAAATCTCAAAATATATAAAGATTATTAATAAAAACTGATAGGGAAAGAATGATAATCCCATAGAAAATGGTTCAGAACTCATATTATACAGATATGTAATTGAAAATAGTATTTAAACATACAAGGC
Source organism: Callorhinus ursinus (assembly GCF_003265705.2). Lineage (NCBI taxonomy): Eukaryota > Metazoa > Chordata > Mammalia > Carnivora > Otariidae > Callorhinus > Callorhinus ursinus. The sequence goes on from NW_027397072.1 coordinate 46,393,701, forward strand.
ACCTGGGTGGAGAAGTCAGTTAAGCATCCAACTCTTTGTTTTCCGCTCAGGTCATGATCTCAGGGTCCTGGGATCGAGCCCTGCATTGGGCTCTGCACTCAGTGTGGAATCTGCTTGGGATTCTCTCTGCTTCTCCTCCCCTCCCCCACCTCAAATAAATAAATAAATCTTAAAAAAGGAAGAAAATAATATTTGAACATATGAAAATATAACCTACCTTGTTTTTATATAAGGAAGGTAACACAAAGTAAATTTGCAATGCTACCACTTTTGTTAACAACATTGCCACAATTAAAAAGCTTAATAACTGTCTTGTCAAGGATGTAGGGAAACAGGCACGTAAAACATCGGTTGTGGCATTAGAAGCTGTTAGTATTCTTAGCAAAATTTCACATATGTACAGACAGTGACCTAGTAATCTCACTTATATGACTTAAACTGATATATTTGAATAATTGCTTGGCATTATTTATTAGGCTTAGTTATAATTGAAGAGGACTACAGACAAGTCATATATTCAGCGTTAGAAGATAGTGAAACATGTCTTTCTCTGATTGACTTATTTCGCTCAGCATAATACCCTCCAGTTCCATCCACATCATTGCAAATGGCAAGATCTCATTCCTTTTTATGGCTGCATAATATTCCATCGTGTGTTTATATATGTGTATATGTGTGTGTGTGTGTATATATATACCACATCTTCTTTATCCATTCATCTGTCGATGGACATCTTGGCTCTTTCCTTAGTTTGGCTATTGTGAACATTGCTGCTATAAACATGAGGGTGCGCATACCCCTTCGGGGAATGGAACACTACATCAAAAACTAAGGATGTAATGTATGGTGATTAACATAACATAATAAAAAAAAAGAAGATAGTGAAACAAATTGTGAAACAGACTTACAATGAAATACTAATTAGACAAATTGCTCCCCACAAAAAATGTTTTCTAATGTAAATCTAAATCAAATTTCTGAATCTAAATACCTGGCATTATTAAAAATTAAGGAGGAATGTAAGTAAATATTTAATGAGAATGAAAATGAGTAGTAGGATTCACTATTTCAAAATATATGCATAATTCACAAATGAAGGAAATTTTTTCAAACTTTGTTTAATCAAGATATTCAGAAATTTGCAAAGATATGAGATATACATTATAACTACAAGAATTAGGACATAATGACACTACCCCAAAATAGATTAATAGGGCATAAAAGAAAGTCTAGAACATGTTCAAAAATAGATATTGAGAATACAATTAATATAACCTTCCAAATTTGGTATTACAGACACATTATTCAAAAAAATGTACAAGATTTATTGGATAAACTGATAATTACACCCTTATCTCATACTCCAAATAAATTTTAAGTGAATTAAGGTTTTCAGTGAAAATACTTAAAAGTTGATTTTTTTCTTTTTTTTAGAGAGAGAGTGAGAGAGCACAAACAGGGTAGCAGCAGAGGGAGAGGGAGAGGGAGAACAGACTCCTGGCTGAGCAGGGAGCCCAACATGGGGCATAATACCAGGACCCTGGGATCATGACCTGAGCTGAAGGCAGACACTTAAATGACTGAGCCACCTAGGTGCTCCTTAAAGTTTTGATATAAGGAATATAAATTAATATTTAGATACATTAGGTTTATAAATTAATGTCACCAAAAACAAATAAATAACAGCTTTATATTATGTGAATAACACTATAAAGTTGATGTTTATTGGCTATTGCTATCTGCTAAGTATTTCCCCCTTACTCTCTTTCTAATGCATGAAGGTCTGTGGATCCATAAAGATCCTTATAAATCAAGCTAAAATTCAACCATTAAAATAGTTAAACTATGAAAGTTCATATAATGCCATGGAAACAAGGTCCAATAATATGCAATTCAAAAACCAGTTTATTTATAATATCACATGAAGCTTGATCAGCAAACTTCATTCTGTTTTCCTCATCTCTCTGATCATTTTCCTCACTGAATCCATGATCAGGAGGTCTTGGCAACTTACTTGGCCACTCGTTGTGTCTTTAAGGAAGCAAGTGAACAACATTTTCCCCCAAACATCAAACAGAACCCCAGGGTCACAGCCTGACTGGATCTTCTTATGACCTATTCTCATCACTGGAATTATTGTCATGGCCTGGCAATGGATGTACTGCTGTAATGACTTAGATCTGGGCCACATGCCCCACCCTAGAAGCAGATAGATGGTGGTGAGCAAAAGCAGGGGTGCTATAACCAAGAATAAAGGTGAATTGAATCTAGTGGAGGAATAAGAACAATTGCTCACTCCATATATATGTGACAAATAAAGCACCAACATCTTTAATATATTAAGAATATTTCCAAATCACTAAGTATATAGAAACTTGCCAAGAAAAATATCAATTAAGAAAATAGTATGTTAATACTAAAAAATTTTAAAGCCAATAGATGATGTGTGGAAAAAAAACCTACAACTTTAGTTATTATTTATTTTTATTTTTTTTAAAAACCTACAACTTTTGTAATGATGAATGGGATGGCTAATTAAACCATAATGAGTCAGGAATTTAGGTCTCTAAATTGGCCCATAATACTTCACCTGTTTTAAAATACAATATTGTTAGTGTTAAGAGTAAGCAAAATGGGTATTCTTTACTGCTGGTAAAAAATGTAAAATAATATCTACATTTGTATGTATATCCATACATCTGTATCAGTATATGCATATTTGTATGGATGTATGTATGTGTGTATGTGTGTGTATGTGTGTGTGACTAGAAGGATAAATTTGACAATGTGTGGAATTTGACAATATGAAGAACTAAAAATTGTATCTACCATATGCTTCTCAGGATAGACATTTCACTACTAAATATTTATGCTTAAGGGAAAAATGATAAATGTAAGCAGAATTGCTTGAACAATAGTCTACACTGATCTGTTTCTCATTTATAATCTTTTAAACAAAAGTATTCCTATTTAATTCATGGTATAAAACGGAACACAATAAAATGTTAAAAGTTGTATCATTGAAAAATCATTATAAATGTGGGAAATGTTCATAATGCATTGCTAAGTAAAAAGTACAGATCTTTATAGAAAACCTGGAAAGTAATGAAAATAAAAATAAAACCAATTACATCATCACCCAGAACATAAACCCTGTTTATGAGAGAAGGGGTTGGTATGGTGACAGGTGTCAGAGTAAATGTATACATGCAGACTTTATGTGTGAGAACCTATATTTTTTCCAGTGTTTTCTGCATCAAGTGTAAAATACATATGTAAAAATGGAAATTATTTATAAATTTATTTTCCTTAATCTGTAAAAAATAATCCATATGCTTTTATGAAATAATTATTAATTATTAAGATATTAAAATGATCATATATCTGTGAGTGGAACTTTCATTCCATTGACTAATTTAGTTTTTAGATTCATTTCTCTCTACCAGTTTTATAGTCTTAATTCTACCAAAAAAGTGTGATATTTTCAACATTTGAAAAAATAAAACTAGATTATGTTTTGTTAGGACAAAAAATAACATACCTATCATATTTTCTCATTTGTAGCCTAGAATCATAATGAAGTTTTAGGAGTAGTTTCATCATAGTACTGATTTATATACAGACTGCTGTGAATATGAGCAATTTCACAGTATTTGTGCCTTTTATTTTAGACATAGTGATGGTAATGGCTATAGAGTTGTTTTTTTTTTTAATGAGAGGGAAAAAGAAATGTAATGACCTTGGAATTTACCTTCTTTCGATACTGTACAAACACTAGATTTTTGCTAACTCAACCTTAGGAAGATATTTAGGTAGTGATGCAGATGCCAAAATCAATTCCTGGAACTAAGTCCCATTAAGAATGTCAGTAATCTAGAGTGTTTGATTGCTTGAAGGCTATCTGGGTTCTTAGTATTTATCTCTACCATTCCAGATACAAGCTCAGGTTAGCAGCCTTATTCAATGTTCACACAAATACAGTGGTGGTTCTGACTTATTATTTTTCCTATGAATGTTAGGAATGTCACACTTCTTGTGATAGAATTGAAGCTATCTTGGGCCAATCATCTGACTTAAATGTGGAGAAAATAAAGTTGTAAAAAACAACAAAACAATGAAAATTCTAGGTTGATTACTGTGATATACATACAGTGCAGACCTCCAGTGATGAGACCAAAACCATAGGCTCAATTCTGTGTTCTAATTCTGACATGTTGGTGACCTTAGCAAGACACTTAATCCCTTGAGTGTTTATTAAATTATATATTATTTTTATTTCAGAATCTCTTCTCTCTCTCCCTGTATCAATCTCTCTCTCTCTCCTTATGTGCATTGTGTGTAATGTTGTGAATATATATTTAAATCTCATTTAGGGGGCGTGTGGGTGACTCAGTTCATTGGGCGTCTGACTCTTGATTTCCAGTCCAGTCATGATCTCGGGGTTGTGAGATTGAGCCCTGCCTCAGGTTCCAACTGGATGTGGAGCCAGCTTGGGATTCTCTCTCTCCTCTCCCTCTGCCCCTCCCTCCTTTTTGCACTCTCACTCTCTCTCCAATCAATCAATCTCAGTCAGCTGTATTCATTTAGAGCTAGCAAGTGAAAATTAGAATTTCAAAATTCTAAAATTTAAAATTAGAACTAAAATATATGTTAAATAAGATATAAAATTTCAGATTTAAAGACTAGTATCTGTTTATTCTATATATTTTATTTTGTACCATACAGAAATGATTCATGACTAGTTTCCCTCACTTTTACGGCTATATTTATAAGGCGTTTTCACAACAAGTTTTTTGCTCACAATGTAAAAATGGGTAAAGCATTATTTTGAATGAAAATATTAGGAAGGAAAATATTCACCTGGTTTAAAAGATATATCTATCACCAGACTAAAGAATACTACTCTGGCAACATATTCTTTCTTATTGTAACAATTTTAACTCAGTATTACAATGACTTCAGTTCATTAATTCTTTAAAGCTTTACTTTAAGGGAAATTTGAATTAAATTAGAAAATTTCAGTAACTTCCCTTTAGTATGAAATAGAGAAAACAGAATTCCATTTTAACTGGACATAGATGACTATAATTTAATTTTCTTTTGTTTTCCCTTTTGTGACAAGATTAGGCAAGCCACCAAATTTATATTGATTACAGGGGTTTATAATATTCTTATTCACCATCTTATTCATCACTGCCTATGAGGTATCAATGGAGAAAATGTTACAATTGGAACTTTTTTTGGGGGGAACTTTTCTTTTCATCTAAAACCATGGGCAGAGTGGGAATAAATAGGGATGTGCAATTAGTTGTTTCCCCTAAAAGATCAGGTAGGATGCAAAAACAATGAGTAAAACTGTTTAAAGGAAGTAAGTTATCACCATATTGGTGAAGAAGAAAAAGTGAGCCAGGTGATAAAACCTTTTAGAAATGAGGTTGAAAAAACCCCAAAGTCCTAAGAAGACTAAAATGAAAAGAAGAAGCATGAGCTTTGAATGAACTGGCTGTTTAGGGTATAAAAATGAGGAGTGAAAATGGAATGCAAAACCGGGAAAAAATCTACCCCACCTTCAGGTCTATGGAATATTGAAAATACAGCAAACAAACTATTAGAAATAATGGGGAAACAAAACAAACACAGAAACCACATTTCATTTATAGAGCCCCTTCAGAGAAGCACTTTAAAATTAAAGAGATCATATATGCCTGAAAACACATGCCAGGCACAGTAGAGGGTTAGGTTGGAGAGGATTGGGGAATTGAGTTAGGCTGGGAGATTACAGACCTGGATGGAGGGGAAGAGTCTATAGAGGAGGGAGAATGTCAAACATGTCCCAGAGGATATAACCAAGAAGTGTTCTCTTCAGGTGAAAGGACAAATCTCTGAAAAAGCATATGTGAGCAGCAAAAGAAAAAAAAATGAAAATCAAGGTGGACTCTTAGTGAAAATAATTATAGCTAATACTTCTCCATTCATTTTAAACAAAATATCTTTATGTCAGTTATAGATTTCATTATCTCACAAAGCCCTTTGCTTAATCCCTTCTACTTGATTCTTACAACTCAGAAGCACAGTAAAGGAAACACTTTCCCCCCCCTTTTTTTTTTAATTTACCCACATTTCTTGAGGTAGTGAGAATAGCTAAATATTTGAATCCAGATTTTCTGGTTCTATAACTTATTTTCTTCTTCTCAGACTTTGTGTGTAAGAAGCCAGGGCACTTGGCTTATCAAATAGGACGACTCAATTTAGAAACAGAGAAAGTTAATTTACTTTTAAAATCTAATATGAAAAATATTAGCATAATATATAAGCTAAGAACAAGGGCATTTATTAATTATTTGACATTTGTATTTGTTCTGCTAGTTATATACACATTTATTATATATTAAAATAAGGACTTGGCAGAACGATTTTGAAATAACTAAATTTTAAGAATAAAATTTATATCAATAAAAGTATAAATCATAATATAATGGCTAGATTATTTCTGAGAAATGCTGATTAAAAACATTCTAAGCATTAAAACTATAAATATAAGAAGTATGGAAACATGGAAGTGGTTATGGTATTTTGATCAATAAGAATGTAGAACACATACTAAAATATTTTTTGTAATTGATCATGTGAAAAAAATGGGAAAGGAAAGATAGAAAAGGAGATAGGAAAAACTATCAAATAATAGTTTCATTCAAAGGAGAGACTAATAGGTGATTTTCCTTATCTTTTCAAAAAGTTTCATAATTTTGTCACATTTAAGTTATACAGGAACAATATAATGCACCATTTTGAAGCTACAGTTTGATCACTCGAGTGTGTCTTTGCATGGCTGTATCTATGGGATAACTCTCATCTGTGTTTGCTATTACTCATACTCTGAACTTTCACTTAAGACTGTGATCATAAACACAAATCTGATGCTGGCAGAGACCTTTAACTCCACTCTGCAAATGCAGAAGAGGTGCTTTCTGTTTTGCCTTTGTTATTTGCTGGATTAGTCAGGCCAGTGATTTCCTCTCCTGCCTGTTGAACAGTATGGCTCCAGCAAAGTCTGAGTGTTTACCCTCACCTGGTATAGGTGATTGTGCAGAGTAGGGAACGTTTACAGTGTTGCAACTGACAACAGCCATGAATCTACTGAAGTAGAACAAGGAAGGCAACTCTCTCAGCTTTAAAGTTTTACCATATTTCGTATTGTGTTATATGTGGCATTATGCTTTATATTCATGTGTAGTAGGTGAATTATACTCAATACCACTAAAATTTCACACTCTTAGTTTCACTTTCTAAATTTTCACAATTTAGAGGAAATGATTAATGTAGAGAATGATCTGACAAGCTATTTAGAAAATCCTAAAAATACAGGTAAGTTTGTTAATCATCCCACCTGCAATCCAAATCAGAAATGAATAGAAAATTAATAAAGTTCTCTATAACTTAAAATGTACAGTTAGCTGAGCAACTTGAAATCTTCTGGTGGAAAATACACCAGTTTTTATTATAAAATGCAAAATATATGTTATGAGATCTAATTAACAAAATTCAATCATGTTCAGTAATCATTTAATTTGTCAATTTCATAATTGCTTATTTTGAGTGATTTAAAAACCACTTACTTATCAAGAGTAAGATAAAGTGTTCTGTAGTACTAGTAAAAGCCAAAAGATGTACTTCTCTTGTGTAATGTTAGGAATTTTCAGGCAATTTCTGTCCTTTTAGTTGCAAAAACAACAAAAATCACTATAAAAATACTCTAGTGGATTTACAGAAATTATGTGAGTGAAGGAAAAAGGAATAATTCATGATTCAGACCAGAATTATATTGAGCTAAAGGATTATTTGGGAAAATATATTCATGTTGATATTGTGACATGAAAGCTTTAGAACACATGGCTTCCATCTGCTTGTTTTTACACTTGATGATCCTAAGGAAGAATCATCATCCAAATTCAGGAGTCTCTTGAGTAAAGGACCTGGTCCATCAATGATGAACATCGATGCTTCATACATATACTAAGAAACGGAAACAGTGGTGAGTTTAGGTAATTACACTATCTTTACTATATTGACTATGAATTCAAAAGGAAATTATTGAAGAGGGCACGTTCTGCATGGAGCACTGGGTGTTATATGCAAACAATGAATCATGGAACACTACATCAAAAACTAATGATGTAATGTATGGTGATTAACATAACATAATAAAAAAAGAGTTTCGTGGGAAAAATATATAATACTGTAAATATTTTGATTTTAAAAAAAGGAAATTAAAAAGTAAGTATACTTAGATATAAGACACCTTTTTTGTCTCCCATGAATAATTTAGAAAAGCCCCTATGAGAGAAAGAAACACCAACAACTAGCATTTAATATCTCTCACAGATATGGAAAATACAAGAAAAAAGTGCTCTATTAAGGAACAAAGGCAAGCTTAATAAAAAAGATTTATATTTTTGTCTTAATTTTCAGTGAGAGAAATAACATTTTTAAATAAAAGAGATATTTTTTATCTATACTGGTATTTTGCTTTTAAAATGTGTAGCTATCATTAAACTTCAGAATTTGTTTTTGTTAACAAATTCAAGAAAGTGCAAATCAGATCTGTGTTGCTATTTATTCTGGTTTTATTAGTTCATGATAGACAAATAATAGTTACCAGCATGTTAAGAATATTGATAAGTTTAAATTTAATTTTACCCCATTATTAATCCATTATAAATATTAAAAAGGAGTTATTTAATGGAGAGTATAAATGAGATTAAATTTAACTTTATATTTGGATTGTGATATGTATTTATCCAAGATGCTCTGATGGGGCACCTGGCTGGCTCAGTCAGTAGAGTATGCGACTCTTGATCTCAGAGTTGTGAGTTCAAACCCCACATTGGATGTAGAGTTTACTTAAAATAAATAAATAAATAAATAAATAAATAAATAAACTTTTAAAGAATGCTTGGATAAATTCAGTAAAGGCATGATTGGAATATACTTTTATTAAATTAGTCTGAATGCAGATTAATATAGAGGAAAGCAAGAAGGCCATTTGGCTTTACTGACAGTTTTAAATATAAACCAAATAATAACTCTATAGGCAGTGTGCCCATAGAGTTCTACTGTCTCTAAACTGCCAGCCAATTTATTATTTGGACATGTCTTCCCACGATGTTTAAAAATTTGTTTCAGAATAAGAAATATGTATCAATTCCCCATGTGTCTTTAAAAGCAATGGAGACCTAAAACCAGTGTGAATTCCTTTGGTTCATTTTTCAGTTGCAAGTGTCAAGGAACATCCACTCCTCCCCATGTTCCTTCAGTATGGAGTTGTAAATTGCTCCTTGCTTCTGACAGGCTGCTGTCCTGAAGAATGTGGCTATTTATTTCAACAGGGAATTTTTCCAGGCTACTAAACTTCCTAGTCTTGAAATGAATTTTCTATTACATAGGTGACCTTTCAACTATCTAACCCCTAAACACATAAACAATTTTCCCTTCTATTTCTCAAAATTGTTCTCACTGTATCATTTGTTTTCCTTCTCTTTATATATGCATTTTCCAAGAGTGTAGCAAGGGTAGATGGAGGAATTAATGGAGAGAGAGAAGTTCCATGTGTGAATTCATGATCCTTAAAAAATATTTTCAAAATGATTATATCATCCCTGCACTAGCAAGGAAGGATGTCATTCCAATTCCAGTAGTGACTTTGTTTTTCTTACTCCCTGGACATCATTTAGGTACATAATTATGTAGATTTGCTATACCACCAGTGATTAGAGATTATAGGATTTTTTCCTCTTTTTCATTTCACTATTAAAATATAAAAAGCTGATACGATGAGACTGTAGTCAGTAAACACAAATTTAGCTTCTTAATCTAAGCCTGCTTGGAATTATCTAAATGCTTAGACAATAATTTATAGTATTGCTAAAAGCTAAAGATAATGCAAAACTAAACACTGTAATACGAGCTACCCTTTTGAGAATTTCCAGTCCAGGAATCATCCCTCTACTGAGGCCTTACAGATTTCTCACTACTATCATTTTTGTAGGTTAACAACAAAAAAATTTTAAAGGGTCTAGTAACACAGATACAGATTTTCTTCAGAGAATTAAAAGAGGAAATTTAAGTAAAATTTCTCATTTGTTCTCTCACTCTAGCATTGACTTTTTAACTAAGTTTTAAAATTTTAATTCTGGTATAGTTAATATGCAATGTATTAATTTCAGGTGTATTGAGCACTGATTTTAATGGATAAGACAGTTTAAAAGGAAGAGCTGTGGTTATAAGGAGATGCTAATAAATGACAGTATGCACACACACATACATTACTGATATTAAAATATATTATTACTTGTATTAATGTTGGCCCCTATAACAAAGTGATCTTGGCATGCATTCAAAGGAACAATTTAGGCTCACCCTTTTCAATTTATTCAATTCATAGATACATCTCTAGAACAAAATTTTAATTCATCAAGGGAGAGTTTGCTCAATTTTTGCAAGGATTTGGTCATCCTCTATGATGTTGTCCTTCCTGGTTCTAGGATGCTCAGTTCTTCCAAGAGTTCCCTAGTGTCAAATTTTTGTTTCAACAGGGGAAAAAAACACAAACCCAACAAAAGGAACACCAACCATTCCTTCCTGAAAAGTAGTTTAAAATATTTTATATGTATATTTAAGTAATTACATGTGAAAAAAAAAGGAATAGTGTGTAAGGACCATGTTGGTGTCCCAGTCGTAAGTTGAGGTGTACATAAGGAACCCTGTGTCTTTTACATCCCACTTTGAAAAATGCATAATTTCTTACCAAAGTAAAAGACACAGGGTTCCTTAGTTACGTGGATTTCATCTCAATTTTAAAAAATTAAATAATGCAAAAATCATTGTCAAAACCAGTAAGAAGAAATTTTTCCCTATGTTTTCTTCTAGGAGTTTTATGGTTTCAGGTCTTATGTTAAAGTCTTTAAATCCACATAAGTATTATCATGAGATGAAAGCCATGTAACTATTAACCACTTCAAAATGAAGAATTTACTGGATTTTAATACCTTCACAATGTTGTGCAACCACTACTTCTATTTAACTCCAAAACATTTTCATCACACCAAAAGGAATCACTATACCCATTAAGCATTTACTCCTCTTTCTACTCCCCACCCCAGCTCCTGGAAACCGCCAATGTGCTCTCTATCTCTGTCATTTAATCTATTTTTGGTATTTTATACAAATGGAATCGTCATGGAGGAAGAATTCCTGCTCTCTTCAAGGGTCCTTCTAGCTGGACTCAGAATCAAATTAACGTGAGACAGATTAACAGGAGAAAATCAAATTTAATAGCATACATATTGGGAACCCACACAGACATAGAAATTTCAAAGACAGGCAAAATGAGGTATATATGTCATTATGAACTAAGAAGGAGACAATGGCCTAGCACTTCAGAGGAAAGAAATGCAGTTCACAGGACAATAAGAGCAGATGTTTAGTAATTAGATGTTTGCCCTGCCATACATATGAGTCACTCAGATAAAATTTATTTCTGCTAATAATCTTTATTTTGGAAAAGACCCCCAAATTAGATTCTTCTATATAGTTAAGGGTGGGCAAAAATTTCTCTTGAGCTGGTTCGGTCTCCATCTTGGGGCAGCCTGCCTTCAGCCCTACAGAATCATATAATATGCAACCCTTTGTGTCTGGCTTCTTTCACTTATGTAATGTTTTGGAGGTTCATCCACATTGTAGCACTCTCTTCATTCCTTTTTATGGCTGAATAATACCTCATCCATTGATAGACCTTTGGGTTGTTTCAACTCTTGGCTATTGTGAATAATGCTTCTATGGACATGAATGTGAATGTATTTGTTGAAGTACTTATTTTCAGTTATTTTGGACATATACCTATGCATTTAATCACTGGGTCATATGGGAATTTAATGTTTGACTTGAGAACCTACCAAACTGCTTCCCAAGTAGCTGCACCATTTTACATTCCCACCAGCAATGTGTAAGGATTCCAATTTTCTACATCCTAACATATACTTTAAATATATGATTTTATTTTTTTAATATTATGGTCATCCAAAAGAATATGAAGTAGTATCTCAATTTTTTCCCAATGGATTTTTTTTAAAGATTTTATTTATTTATTTGAGAGAGAGAGAATGAGAGATAGAGAAGGGAAGAGGGTCAGAGGGAGAAGCAGACTCCCTGCCGAGCAGGGAGCCCGATGCGGGACTCGATCCCGGGACTCCAGGATCATGACCTGAGCCGAAGGCAGTCACTTAACCAACTGAGCCACCCAGGCGCCCTTTCCCAATGGATTTTGATTTGTGTTTCCATAATGATTAATGATGTTAAGCATGTTTTAATATGATTGTTGGTTATTTGTATATCTTCTTTGGAGAAACGTTAATTTAAGTTCTTTGCTCATTTCTCTAATTGAATAACTTACCTTTTTGTTGATGAGTTGTGAAAATACAAGTTTCTAATTCTCCCTTCTGAAAATACACTAAATTTACAAAGAGAATAGAAGTGGGAAAACACAAACCTAAAGAATAAAAAATTCTAAACTATAAAAGAATATTCTATAATCATTGAAAATGAAAAGTAGAGCAAGCAAAAAGCTATCGACCGTAATGAACATGTGTTCATTATATTAGATTCACATTTAGTAAATATTACAACTATAACATAGGTTCCTTTCAACCAGGGTGGCATGAGAATAAAGGTCTGCGTGTGGTGGAAACATGCTTAGGGAAAGACTAGCTTCTTTATTTAGAGTGGTCAAATACCCAACAGATGATATATAAAAATGTTTAGCAATTTATAGGAGGTTTGTTTTAAGAATCCTATCTCTGGTGACACGGAGAACGAATTATTTCTTTTAAGACAGGTGCTATTGTTTCTAGTGCCATAATTGAATCTAGTTATGGTCATGTTTTAAATTTCATTATGACTACTTGAAAATGTTGAAAGTGAAGTAGCAGCACTAGTAACCAAATGATCAACAAGTACATATTATGAAAAAATTACCATACACCTAGGAAAATGATTTGTTGCTTTGAATACCCACTGACTCTGAGACACAGTTGAATATGATGCTAGAAATAGGTTCAGTTTATCTACAGTTAACTGACTTTGGTGTAGTCATTGTGAGTGGTTGAGATAGGAGCCAGTGATGCCAGATAGGAGAGTGACAGTTATAAAACATGAGAGAAGTAGTACTAAAAGAAAAAATATTCCATGACTGAAATGGTGAAAATTAGATGTTATTTAAAAATAATTAAGGGGCACCTGGGTGGTGCAGTTGATTAAGCATCTGACACTTGGTTTTGGCTCAGGTTGTGACCTCAAGGTTGTGAAATTGAGCCCTGTGTTGGGATCTGTGTTCAGCAGAGTCTGCTTAAGATTCTCTCTCTCCCTCTACCTGTGTCCCCACCCCACCCCTCCACCATGGGCACACACCCTCTCTCTCTGTCAAACAAATAAATAAATCTTAAACAAGTAATTAAAATACCAGTGAATATAGAAAATATTTATAAAGGCTTTATATATAATATACATATATGTAATATACATACACACACACAAAGAATTTATCAATGTTGATGTATATGGCTGTTACATTATGTTTCTTAAATAAAAATCAACCACAAAATTTAAAAACCTGTGTAAGTAGTGATATTAAATTGGGGATAAAACAGAAAAGTTCTGGGGAGAAAAATGTCAAAATTTTAGGAACATGCTCTTCAAAAAACTGTGTCCAAACAGAAATAATCACACTGTCTACAAAGCCTGGTCCTACTTCCTTATTCTCTAACTCTGTTAATGTTACCATGAACTTCCCAATCAGAAATATTGCCATGTTCTTGCTCATACACTCCCAACCTCTAAATCACTGTATTTTGTCAAAATGTTTTCTTTAACATCTCTTGAATTTATCTTATTTCCATTTCTATTACTTTCCCTTCATTCAAATCACCATATCTCACCTCAATTACTACAACTGACAGTAAAACTTTTCTTTAGTATTACTCTCCTTGAAACTTTTCTCTTCTCTGTTGATGCAGTTAATTTTCTAAGAAGCAAAATTGCTCATGTCATTACCCAGCTAGATTAATAGTTATGATAGTTTATATTTTAAAACGTAATTGTTTACATTAATACTCTATGCAACCTGCACCTCCAGTTGACATCTTAACTGACAATATATTAAACCACCCATGGATGAAAATTTCCTAGCATCTCAAAGGTGATTGCTGGAAGATGCAGTGTTCTCTGTAGGGAAAGGAGGATACATTTAAAAGAAAGAAATGAGGTGATCAGCTAAAACAACTGACAGCTAACTTTCTCTACTAAATAAAAAACACCAAAATGTGTTTTCAAACCTATTTATTCTAATATACATATTGCCTATTCTTTAAATGTCCAAAGGAAAACAAAATGATACCACTGTCAAAATGAAAATCTCTGGGAGATTCAGAAATTGTATAAATGATTTATTTATTAGCTACAGTCCATCTATCTTAGTAATGCACATAGATTCTTTTCTCCTCTACTCTTTAATGCTTCTCTTCAGGTTTATAACCACATGTAGTGGAGAATCCAAACTGAGGCCAGGACTAAGAAAACTTGTAAAGTCCTCACAGTCCTTCCCTATGCATTTACGTTACCTATAATTTTGAGGTATTATATATCATACTGAGAGACCAGTGTTTAAAAAAATCTAGAGTAGAGTGTTATTCAAGGTAAGAAACTTGGTGAGGGTGTCAGAGCATATTAAATGTCAAAAACAAGGATACAAACTCAGGTTAGTTGAATTACAGACACAGCCTAATGCCATACCAGCTTTCTAGAAACAAGGGTTTATAATTCATAATATTTGAGATTCAAATGCTTGCATTTTGATAAATCTTTATATTGCATTTATCACTAATGGCATTGTTTTTGTTATTACAAAGACTATTACTTCAGAAGTCCTCTGCAGAGAAAAGTAGCTACAAAATATGTTTGCAATTCTGGCAGATTATATTGAATAATATATCAGTAATATTTGAATAAGTTCTGATGAGCTTTATGGGTAAATTTGAATATTGATTTAAAGATAGTGGACTTTTACACTTGGATGAAAGGATAATGTATTCCACTAAATGTCCACAGTAAATTTTAAATGTCAATGGACAATTTATGGACATAAACAAGTAGAATTAGAGAAGGACAGTAAAATCTCTGGTCTTATGATCCTATAAGGTAAAAACATCTTTTGAATACCAAAGAAGTAGAAATTATTCAATAGTATCTCCGAGAAGAAACATAAAGGGACCAATCATTGATACATATAAATGACATTCTTTCTGGCATATTGCTGAAATAAGTGAATTCCCCTTGAGTTGTAAGCAGTGTTTTTTAGCCTCTGTTTATAGGCGTGACTGTACAGCTCCTCCACATATCTATAAAGGTGCATATTCCAGTCCACCTGTACTCATAGCAGAACAGGAGAACTCTTCAAAGGGAAAAGTTTATATAGAGAATTACTCCTTCCACTTCATCACTCTTCTGAGCCTACATATGGGAATATTTTAGCAAACATATTTTAATCAGGAAATGTACTTTCAGTCCTGAGTTTCTTCAGAAAAAAGCCAAACCAAACCAAACCAAACCAATAAGCTGATAGTAACAATAAGAGATAAATGGATTTGATTGCCTGAAACAACAATGGCAACCACAAAAAGAATGAAAAAATATTTTAAATGTATTTGCTAATAAAATAACTTTAATTTTGTTGAATACATTAAAATCTATTTCAATTTATTCAGAGTCCTCACAGCAATCATCCTTACATAGAATTTTTAAAAACTGTCATAATAAACTAGAAAATTTGCCTGAATAGTTGAATATTTTTTCTCACAATGAAAAAAGCTTATGCTCTTACAAATATGTTTTCTCTCTATGATTTTACTCAAAGAAAAGAGTCAAATAATAAGTTAAATAAAGTCCAGAAACAGACACAGAAATTTTTATAAATTATAAATATGTAGCATATTTTATTTTTATAGATAAATATATATACATATATACTTAGATATTTTGTGAAAATATGGTATAAATATGTAATTCAAATATGGCCAGGACTATCAGTTGAAACTGAATATTTTATTTTATTTTTTATTTATTTATTTATTTTAAGATTTTATTTATTTATTTGACAGAGAGAGAGAGATCACAAGTAGACAGAGCATCAGGCAGAAGGAGAGGGAGAAGCAGGCTCCCCACTGAGAAGATAGCCCAATGCAGGCTCGATCCCAGAATCCTGGGATCATGACCTCAGCCAAAAATAGATGCTTAACCTACTAAGTCACCCAGGTGCCCTGTCAGTTGAAATTGAAAGGAAAAATTGCTATATGTC
This sequence comes from Callorhinus ursinus, assembly GCF_003265705.2. Lineage (NCBI taxonomy): Eukaryota > Metazoa > Chordata > Mammalia > Carnivora > Otariidae > Callorhinus > Callorhinus ursinus. The sequence continues at coordinate 46,410,103 of NW_027397072.1, forward strand.
CAAAATAAAAATACAGAAGCATAATTATGTACATAATTATAAAATTTAATGGAATATAACCACAAATATATTAATGCTAATATTACTAAATATGCATCTGGTCTTTTTTAAAGACTATTTTATTTTTATTTGAACTCATAACCCTGAGATCTAGAGTCACATGTTCTACTGACTGAGCCAACCACATGCCCCTGCATTTGGTCTTATAAATGGGAAGCTTTTCCATGAATAGAAGTAATGAGAGAAAAATAAAAGGGGAGTAATTTGCATAAATGTATAATATCTCATAAGTGCTTTTAAGTAAATATAAAAGTCAAGTGACAATTGAGAATATATATTTTTGTTTTTCATATTCCTTGTAAATATTCTTGTAAATAAATAAAGTACTTATGAGATATTATACATTTATGCAAATTAATCCCCTTTTATTTTTCTCTCATTATAATTTATAAAAATTTCTGTGTCTGTTTCTGGACTTTATTTAACTTATTATTTGACTCTTTTCTTTGAGTAAAATCATAGAGAGAGAACATATAAATTATCTTTGGATGTGAGGGCAATCTGGCTGCAACATCTGTCACCGAATTGGAGAGCTAGGGTTGATTCAGCTGATCTGGCTGGCTCGGCAGGTGTCCCCTTCCTCCCTCACTGCTCCATGTGCTTCCGTCCTGGAGCTGTGTGCTGGGAAGAGAATGATCTTTCTCCATAGAGGAGGACCATTCTTCCGCCAGGGTATAGGAGTAGCTGTGCTCCACTACTCAAACCTCCAAACAAGCTCTCATGGTCCATTTGTAGGAGAACAGATGCTAGTCAAGCTTCCAAGACTCCAGGCACACCCAAATGAGGCACTACGTGTGGCAGCCTGCCTTTCTTTAAAAAACAAAACAAAACAAGAAAACGAAGTATCTCATATATCACATTTTAAAAGAGCTACTAATGAATACAATGCATAGGTAGATATACATGAATAAATGCATATACATATTTTGATGTTATATATATGTCATATATATATATCAAACTTATGTTAGTCATTTGAAATGTGGTTCATTATTTTTATTTATTTTCCATTTCCCCCTCTATCACTGGTGATTCCATTATATATGTAAATCTATCTATCTAAAACATTAACTTACCTTCAAATGTCTACACTGTATAGACAGGCAAACTCAGGGAAGTGCCATCTTTCTCTCCATATCCTTTCTGTACTCTGTTTGCACAAATGAGCAAATGCAGGTATATATTCTTATTTTATCTGAAATATTGGGTTTGGGGATGAATTGTGTACCCTCAAAATCTACAGGTTGAAGCCCTCACCCCCTGTATCTCAAAGGGTGTTTGTCTTTGGAAATAGGGCCTTCAAAAGGTAATTAACTTTAAATGAGTCATACAGGTGGACGCTAATCCAATTTTACTGATATCTCTATAAAAAGAGAGTACTTGGGCACACAAGTTACACCAGGGATGTTCATACACAGAGGAAAGACCATGTGAGGACTTAGCAAGAAGGAGGATATCTGAAAGCCAAGGAGAGAAGCCTTGGAGGAAGTAAAGCTGCCAACACCTTGATTTTAGATTACTAGCCTTCTTAGAGATGTGAAAAAATAAATTTCTGTTATTTATTCTACAGTCTGTGATATTGGGTGCCTCAGTCAGTTAAGTGTCTGCCTTTGGCTCAGGTCATGATCTCAGGGTCCTGGGACCGAGTCCCACATCGGGCTCTCTGCTCAGTGAGGAGTCTGCTTCTCCCTGGCCCTCGCCCTCTGTGCTCACACTCTCTCTCAAATAAATAAATCTTTAAAAAAAGAATTTATTTTCTCTATTCAGAGATTAACATTTAAGTTTACAAAAAAGGAACAATTATCAGGGGTCATTTAATTATTAATTTGTGGAAGCAATCCAATATATAAAAATAGAATAATTGCTGTTAAATTATATTACAGCCAGTAGACATGATTTTATATAGCTATTATTAAAATAAGTTTAGATGAATAATCATAAAATACTTATGACCTCCTGTGCTATTTGGTTCTAAAATGTCCATTTGGAAAAACATGCATGCAATTGCAAATAAGCGGAAAGACTGCATTTATCGTGGTTTTGATGTGTCGTGTTATCAACTCTACCTTAAACTCTATATGAAGCTCACAAAGTTTTTTTTTTCCTGTCGTTTTTATATTAAAGTCTTGTAAAAATCCTGTCAGTAACTGACTAGGCAAAGGCAAGAAGTCAGGCTGTGTCATATGGCAGGGGTGCAGGGGATTAGTATGCTGAGCAGCAAGCAGAATTGGAGAACATGGATCTATAGAAAAGATACAGATGTGATGCTCACTACTCCAAGCCTATCAAACAAGGCAAGAAGCAATATATTTTCTGTTTAGAAGAATCAAGTCATGGATGTGGGGAAAAAAAGTGTACAGAAGTACCATATTTTTCAACCATGGTTGCATAAATGGCACCAATTACTGACCTAAAGAAAACCTGGTCTTGTATTTCCAACAGAAGCAGGTATGATTGAAACAGTTTGATAGCAAAAATTATTTTATATTTTGTGTAGTATTAATCAGCTCAATATCAGTATTTGTTGTATTTCCAAATATCAAGTCTGTTTCATGGTGCTAATAACCAATGGAGGGTTGAGAAATGATAACCTTGCAAACAAAGGTGATTCAAAGGTAAAACTGGGAATTATATTGAATGGTTGTAGTCTCTATAATTAAAAAGAAAATTCTTAAAAAGTGGAAGAGGCATCCTTAGCTTTGTTAAACAGATTAGAGTATCCACAGGAATAATCTACTAAATCCCAATCCCGTAGTTTGTCCATTTCTGAAAGGAAAAGGAGAGCATGGTCTAACTGGATAATTTGAGGGAGTTTATAAAAAGGGGGCTATTTTCAAAGATATGAGAAGAGTTAGGCAAACCAAAAAGGGTACTCTACCCACTAAACTCATAAGAGGTAGAATAGTCTTTCACCACTCCATAATGGGAATGAGCAAAAGAAAATGAGAGTAAATTAGAACTGAACAGACAAGGTCATGTATAAAACGTGTCCTTGGCTGGAGCTGTGAGATTTATGATAACGCATCCAGTAGGAAACCAAAGGGCTAATTTCCCTGACCTCATGTTTCTTTCTCCCTCAGATATCCTATTGGAAATGACCATCAAATAAACCAAACTAGATGTCAGGCAGAATGAAGGTTAATTTTATGTGTCAACTGGGCTATGCTATAGTACCTGATATTTGGTCAAATACTGGTCTAGATGTTGCTGCAGAGTTATTTTTTAGAAATAGTTAACATTCAAGGTTCCTGTGTGGCTCAGTCAATTGAGCATCTGGCTCTTGGTTTAGGCTCAGGTCATGATCTTGCGGTCTTGGGATCGAGCCCCACATTGGACTCTGTGCTCAGTAGGGAATCTGCTTGGGGATTCTCTCTCTTCTCCTTCCATCCCTTCCCCAGCTCGTACATGCACATGCGTGCTCTCTCTCTCAAATAAATTCATAAATCTTTAAAAAGAAAAAAAAAGAAATTATTAACATCCAAATCAGTACTTTGAGTAAAATAGATTATCCTCCATAAAGGCAGTAGACTCCATCCAATCAGTCAAAGACCTTTAAAGAAAAGACTGAGGGTCCCCCAGGAGGAAGTAATGCTACCTCCAGACTACCTTCAACTCAAGATTGCAACATTCTTGCCAGAATTTCTAGCCTACTGGTTAGCCAAGCATTATTTTTAACTTGCCAGCCCCCAATTTCTTAAAATCTCTCTCTCTCTCCCCACCTCAGAGTGCCATCCAACCAAATTCTTAGATGCAGGATTTGTGTACATACCTTTGCAGGCAGTATATCAAATTGGCTATAGTGGAAACAGTTTGAAATCTTCCAGGCAATACTAAAAGAATAATCAAAAATTTTGAAACTTACTTGGCTGACAATAAGTAAACCCTAGGCTCCGATGAAGCTGCCTTTCTGTTGTGCTAATGTACGTGTTACAAGTCAAACCTCATTATTTTATAGTAATGATACTGCAGCAGCCTCAGCACCTGGGAACTTGTTAGAAAGGCAAATTCTCTGGCACCACCCCAGATGTAACAATCAGCAACTCTGGTGTTAGGGATTTAGGAACTTGTGTTTTAGCAAGTCCTCTGTGTAATTATAATGTGTACGCAAGTTGGAAAATCATGGTTAATTAGTAAAATGGGAAAGCAGATATATTTTAATATAGTGCTAGCTTCGGTTTATCATTATTTTACTTTTATCATGCCATTTAAGTATAGTCTATCAGTGATGTATACTTTTAATAAATGATGAACAATAAACTAGAATTGAGGCAACTAGCTGGCTTTTGTTCTAAGCCTGTCACTGGAGATGCCACAAAAGCCATGGGGAGGTATAAGAATATGACACATTAATAATAATTTTTAAAATGAGGGTCACTCTTGGCAAGAAAAAAAAAAGGCGACTCAGGCCTGCTCTGTGAGGGTAATGGCAATAGAGTGTGGAGGAGATCCAGGTGTCAGAATTGGAAATAAACATATCTCTAGAACATGAGTGTTTGATCAGAAATTCCTGCTCAGGACCTGCCAGAATTGGTGAAAAAAATATTTTTTAAAAGAAAACCAGCGCCTAAGTTCAGGATAGATCAAGGCAGGATGTGGTACGTAGCCAAGGGAGGTGCCAGTCCCAAACTGTGGCACTGAAGACTGCTTTAAGACACATACCAAGTTGAATTCAACAGAAGGGCATGAGTGAACTGGACACCCACCACTCTCCTCAGGTACATATTAACTGCCAAAGTGGCTGATCTCATCAAGGGAAATGAACTAATGGAAAAATAATTAGATAATTGAGGAGTACAACTACTATTACAATGAGAGTGACAAGCCGAATAGACTTATAACAGATGAACAAAAGCTATTGAGGACATGGAGTTAGTACTTGCAATTATGAAGACTCACATGGAAACACCAAGTATAAAAAATGTAAATTTTAAATAAAAAAATAATACGGCACCAACAATAAATTATTGAACAGAAAGAGCTGGTGTAGAAACTCTTTTCTTAACAGAAAATGATACGGATGTAGAAAATATAAAGTCAAATTTAAGATACATGGAAAATAGAAATAAAAAATGCCAATATCTATATGGTAAAGACCTAGTTTTTAAGTTTGGGATTGAAATTTCTGTTCTTAAGATGACAGAAGTTTACATTGAACTAAGATTATAGACCATAATAATTATGAAAGCTGAATTTTACAAAAATGATATTTAAAGCCATTAGAGAGTAACAATACCCTGGAGAAATAAAAGTCCATCTCAGGCAACCTAAATCACCAGAATGCCAAGCACCAAACATGTAAATGATGCCATATGAAATTACCAGGCCCAAACTGGCCTAACTAGAGGTATCTATCTCAGACATGATGACTGTAGTGAACACTGCTGTATGGTATGTTTGAAAGTTGCTAAGAAAGTAAATTCTAGAATTTCTCATCTCAAGGAAAAAAATGTTTGGTTGGTTGGTTGGTTATTCTGTGAGGTGATGGATGTTAACAAAATTTACTGTGGAAATCATTTTGCAGTGTAAATAAGTCAAGCCATTATGCTATACAGCTTACACATACACTGCTGTATGTCAATTACATCTCAATAAAACTGAAAGAGAAAAATAAATTTTGGTGTGATGCAAGAAGAGTGCAACTTCCAGAAACTTCTGGAAGAAGTTTCACTGAATCCAACATCACTAGTAATCCAGAAATCATACCTCCCTGATGCTCAATATGCTTATAGAAAAGAAGCCTAGTAATATCTATGCAAACATGTAATAATGGAAATTTTTTGACTGAGAAGGTTGTATTTTTAAAGGTGCTTAAAGAGAGAGTTGCCAGGACAATTCAGTTCAATCACAGGGTGAGACAGAAAAAGCAAATATGTGTGTATGTGTGTGTGTGTGTGTGTGTGTGTGTGTGTGTATGAAATTAAATCCAAATAATATTGTTATAAATCACAGTTTTGTGGTGATTTTTATGCAGTAAACATTGATAGAAAAGGAAAATCACATATAGCCATATTCAAAGTGAATATACTGTTTTACATTTTTTTCCAATATTGTACAAAAGTCCCAGTGCCAACACATCCTTGCCAACAATTGGTATAGTCATTTTTAAAAAATTGTAGTCATTCTAATAAATGTGTAGTGGTATGGCCTTATGGCTTAACTTTATGTCCCTAATGACTAATGATATTGAAGATCTTTTCATGTTCATATTTGCCATCACTATATCGTTTTTGGTAAAGTGTCTGTTTAAATATTTGTGCCTATTTTTTAATTGAGTTGTTTTCTTGTTACTGAGTTTTGAGAGTTCTTTATATGCTGTTCATGAGACATATGATTTGCAAATATTTTCATCCAATCTGTGGTTTGTTTTTTCATTTTCTTAACAGTTTCACTTGAAAAGCAGAAGATTTTAATTTGATGAAGTCCAATTTACTTTTTTAAAGATTTTATTTATTTGAGAAAGAGAGTGTGTGTGCAGGAGGGGGGAGCAGAGGGAGAGGAAGAAGCAGACTCCCCACTGAACAGGGAGCCCTACGTGGGGGCTCGATCCCAGGACCCTGAGATTATGACCTGAGCCAAAGGCAGATGCTTAACTGACTGAGTCACCAGGAGCCTCAAAATCCAATTTATTAATGTCATTTTATAGATTGTACTTTCATGGCTCTACCTAAGAAATTTTAGTATAACCCAAGATCACAGAGTTTTCCTCCTACTCAGGGCCTGGACTAGGGTGAGGTAAGTCACTTAAATCACACAGTTAGAGTAGACTCAGAGGCATGTGCACTGTTCTGCCCTGGGCCCTGCCCATCACCACTGCAGATTAATTTCTATGAGGGCAAAGATTTTTTTCTGTTTGACTCTTTCTTATATTCCCAGTAATTATAATAGTCCCTATCTAATACCAGGAACTCAATAAGTATTAGTTAAATAAAATAATAAAATAAAGAACAGTGTTTTCAATTTTAGAGAGCCCATGACATGTAAACATAGATTATGAAAAATTTATTTTCTCCCACATGTGGGGTTTTCACCGTTGTGAAGACAGTCATAGATAAGATATATCGATTCTAGAAAGAAATACATGTTTATTCATAATGATTACGGGATGAAGGAGTCAAAGTGATTTCGGTTTTTTTCTTTATATTATTCTATTTGCAATTTTTGAGATAACCATCCATTATTTTTTTTAATGGAGAGAAGAAAAGCAGTGGAGGTTTGTGAGTTGGATTCTATTGCACACAATGCCAGGAAGCACACTCCCACATCCTTTTAAATGTTGAATGTAAATTTTTATATTCCTAGAAGTGCCAGGTTCATGTAATGCCTGATGTATATTAGAACTAGATCAAGAGAAAAAGAACAATGGTCCATTATTCAGTTCCAGTAAGGAAAGTCATGTATTCTCTCATATTTAAAGAGCGATAACTGAATGCCATAAATGAATCTTTAAATATTTAACTAGGAACAGTAAAATTATCTGTTTTCAGATTAAGAGAGTTGTCTCCCAAAAATCACACTGGGTTTCAAAAAGCCCTTCTGTAAAAGGGAAAAATACCTAGACTCTAAAAAGAATATTGCCTTAGGAGATGCTATTATTTTTACCTAGATGTACTGTAAAATACTTTATGTGCATTAGGGCTTCGATAAAGAGAGTAGTTTCCTTCTTTTTGTGGTTCTCTTTCCCTTAATACGTCCACCAATAAAATACACTTCCCATGCAATGGTTTGGGAGGTGTTTGATTACTCAGGTCTCTATCAGTTTTTTCAACTTCGTTTAGGAATGACACACCATTAGCTATAATTTCCCTAAAGCTTCCATTTGGTTTATTTGTTGCCGCTATTATTGTAGTTTGTCTTGTTTATTTTAATTTCTTTCTTTATTGCCCTTTTTTTAAAAAAAATAACACTATAATATCTAGGGGAGCCTGGGTGGCTCAGTCAGTTAAGCCTCCGACTCTTTTGATTTCAGCTCAGGTCATGATCTCAGGCTTGTGGGATCAAGTCCTGAGTCAGGCTACATGGTTGCCTTGCTCGCACTCTGCATTCTCTCTCTCTCTAAAAAAAAAAAAAAAAAAAAAAGAACATTATATCTAAATCTTGAATTTCATTTGAAGATTTAAAATAATTGGGGGGGCACCTGGGTGGCTCAGTTGGTTAAGCCGGTTAAGCGTCTGCCTTCGGCTCAGGTCATGATCTGGGGTCCTGGGATCAAACTCATGGCAGGTTCCCTGCTCAGTGGGAAGTCTGCTTCTCCCTCTTCCTCTGCCCCTCCCCCTGCTCATGCTCTCTCTCTCACTTCCTCTCGCTAAGTAAATAAATAAAATATTTTTTAAAAAAATAAAATAATTGGAAAAAACGTGAATGCTCAACTTTTGTCAAATAGGAAGGAATGTGTGTGTGTGTTTGCATGTACATATACAATTTGAGACCAGAGTCTATAATTTAAGTTATTTTACTTATTTTCTTCAGGATTCTAAAATTGGTCAGTTATTATGCTTTACTAACTTTATTATGGAATACATTACTCTTTTTTTAATTGATGTGTAATTAACATACAATGTTACGTTAGTTTCAGTGTACAACATACAGAATCAACAGTTCTTTACATTAGGCAGTGTTCACCATAAGTATAGTTACCTAGGATACATTGCTATTGATTGCTTTTATTAAGAAATAATAGCATATCTTTGGTGTCTATTATTATTTTATAGTCCATGTAGGCTGAATAACAAAGTCTCTGGAGTACTTATATTATTTTGTATCATTAAGATAATAATTCTCATTTATAATGAGTATATTACTCAAATCATCTATCTTGTGATTAAAAACTAACTCTTTTACCTGGATTTTTTAAGGTTCTATGTAAATGGGGTTACTAATAAAGCATGAGTTATTTATGTTTTTTGGACAAACTCGTGGCCAAATGCTTAGGGAGTTTAAGTTTACTAATAAGGAGTACAGTTAGTTTTCTACCAAAAGAAAATTTGAAAATATATCTACTATTATCTCTGCTTAATTTATTCCCAGTGGTTGGTTCTTGTATGACAAATATAGCCTTCATAAAATCTCTGGGAGAATGGTGGTTTGTTTATTCAGAACAAATTTCCAGCTAAAAACAATGAATTTTTTTTTAATTATTATTTTTTTCTAATTTGTTAGGAGTGTTAAAGAACTTGAGGAGAAAGCAGATAATTACCACTTAAATTTGGGAGGATGTCAAAATCTAGAGATAAGAAAAATACCTCCCAAATAACTTTTACCCTGAGTTTTAAGGTCAAAGCAAATTAAGGCTTTAAGCCAGTGGCCTTAAGGGGAAAGGAGATGAAAGACCAGGTTCAAGGTCTAGGTGGGTTATAGGAAACCAATTCTAATAAAGGGTCTTAAGGGTCACAAAATTAGAATGAAAATTAAAGAAAGAAACCCACTTCTTCCCCAGGATAAACTCCCATTTCTAAGAGACTACAAGAGTGGAGTAGTCAGAAGAGAACAGAAAAAAAAAAAAAATTCCCTGAGAAATCATGGCTAAAGGACATCTGTTGCATGGTTTTTTTTTTTTTTTTTTTTTTTTGGTAGCTAGGACTTTCAGTCCCATGGGGAATTGTCATTTATGATGTTCTCTGACTTCCACAGACTTTGATTCCTGGCAGAAACAAAAGGTAATCTTCTCTGAAAGAAATGATCTTCCAGTGAGTTGGTAAAAATAATTACCAACTTATAATTCTAAGATTGGTAATAATGTATTCCACAAACAAGGATGCAATAAAAACATATTTCTAAAACACACACACATTAATTACAGTAAAGCCTCAATAAGTAAAATTCCAAAAGGTATAACTCAGGCAGATGGAGAATGATTACTGATGGATTAGAAAATGAATATAGGCCAAAGTGCGACAAAAATATGGGTAAATAATAGTAATGCCTTCTGAGGTTTTATTTAAAATAAGAGAATTAAAAGCCATGGACAAATAGTATGTAAGTAATTTGTAAAGTGTGTAAGTAACAGGGTTTTTAATGTTATTGGTGAGAAAGGGGATTTTTAAAATTAAAATTATATGTTGATAAAATAAAAATATATGTTTTATTTTTGAGGGTAACAAATGGAACAAACATAAAACTTTCACATTAGTGAAAGGACCATAAAATTAATGATAAAAAATAATCCAGTTGAAAAACTCGAGAGAGAAAAATCACAGATAAAACAGGGAAAATATAATGCATAAATGAAGTAGTAGATTTAGCTGAAATATGTTAGTAATTACATTAGTTCTATATGGACCAAATGCTCCATTAGAAAAAAAAAGTAGCATTTTAGAATAGACTTATTTTTAAAAAATTCAAATTATTTATGAAGATGAATCATGCAATTAACCGAAAGAATAAAGGGTGAAATAAGTGGCTATAAAAAGGGACGCCTGGATGGCTCAGTCAGTTAAGGGTCTGGCTTCGGCATGGGTCATGATACCCGGGTCCTGGGATTGAGTGCTGCATTGGGCTCCTTGATCAGGAGGGAGCCTGCTTCTCCTTCTGCCTGCCACTCCCCCTGCTTGTGCTCTCTCTCTCTCTGACAAATAAATAAATAAAATCTTAAAAAATAAATGGCTGTAAAAACATAAAGCATGCAGATGGGAACCAAATAGAGTTGGTATGTCTAAATTAATATCATGGGAAAAATATTTATGAAGCATTATTAGGGATTAAATAAATTTATTCCATAATGATCAAATATTGCTTCACCAGAAAAATATATAAAATGAAAAAATAAATTATGATGTGGCAGACAGTAATGGCAATATATATATTTGATTGCAATTTTTAACACACAAATTAATGAAAAAATACCATTATCATAACAGCTTACAGATAAATATAAAAACAGCTAAGTAGAATAATGAGGACAACATTTGGATAAAACTATATTACAGGTAAATTCAGTTAGTAAAAAAAAAAATATTTGGAAAGCTTTTAAATTCTCTGGATCAAAGAAATGCAAATTAAATTCAAACCTCCATCAGACAGGCAAAATTTTAGGTCTGGAAATAGGAAGTGATACTGCGAATATATAGCAATTCCAGGGCAACTTCACATCCTGCCTTTGTGAAGATACGTTGGTAATAGCACTTCCAAAAATATTTAGACATTATCTGCTAAATTTGAATAAAATCTCAGCCAGTGAAAGAGCAATTTTATTTCTAGATCAGAGATTGTTAAACTTTTATGAGTGTGTACCTTGTGGAAATCTGATAAAGCCTATCGACCACTTGTCAGAATAAAATTTTAAATGAATAAATTAAAATACATAAATTTCAATGAAACAATGATCAAAATATTAACAGAAAAATAATATGCACAGAAGGAATGTCATAGAGTGAATTCATTCATCTAAATTATTTAGCATTTTTTTAAATTAATTTAGCTTCATATTTACTGTATAACATTAGATGCCAGAAAAACAACAACACTTGTAAAGAGTTTTGTACAGTACAAACAAAAAGAAATATCAATTTTTTGAGGAAGCTCTTATGGGGGGATGCCTGGATACAGGTTGGAAATGTTCAGTATGAATACCTCTTTTATTCATTTTTTACAAATATTTATTATGAAGGAGTTATATGCCAGACTTACCTTTAAACCAGGAGTCAAGAATCTGCTCTTGTTTACCAGATATTCTAATTTTGAGACTATGATATCAAGCAGTAATAAATGCCAAGAAAAATGTAAGACTGGCTAAGGGGCTATGTAAGATAGATGTAAAAGATTGAACCATAAGGTGTAAGAATATCTTTGGAAAGAACAACACCATTTCGTAGAAATTCTATCACGTTTATAATTTTGTGCAGTTCTGAGACATTAACATGAAGCCAAGGAACAATAGTAATAAGTTATCCTAATAACAGTGGGATAGAAGAGAATGAGTCCTACTAAAAATTATAGAAGTTAATGCATAGAAACTCAGTATTTAAAAGTGTATATTAATAGAGTGTCTAATTAAATTAAAAAAAGAATTTAATATCAGGGTCCCTGAATCAAGATGCCATCCTGCCAGAGGCCATGACCAGGGACAGGACAATGAACACTGACCAGAGGACTGAAAAGACAGTAAATGGTGAAATATGTATATGTTCTTATTGTATAATGTAGATTTCAGCACTCCACAAATCCCATTGTTAACTCCATAAACTTAATTTTCTAATCCCTCCAACTATGATACCTGGATAGACTGGGAATGTCACGTATGAGATAAAGCTTATATTCTTAGAGCAGGGAAATGAGCTAATGCACATTCAGTAAGGAGATTTATATTAAGTTATATTAAATATAAATTAAATTGATAATTTCTTCCTACATGTAGCATTTGGAGAGTATATGATACATGCTATTGAGTTTATTCTTTCCTTCCCTGTGAACAAATTCAAACTGATTTTGGAGTAAAATTTATCAGCAGTGAGTTCAACACTTCCACTTAAGATCAATGTTATATGGGAAACTGACCTAATATCTTTGAACCCTCCTTTATTCCTTTTTCAAAAAGTTGATAGTTATACTCCCTGACACATTTTTTTAAGTTACTATGAGATCCCATATTGTAAAATGCTCCCAATGTTGTTTGGCACATGGTACATATTAAATACTTGTTAAATAGTAATAGTCTTTGCAAAAATTTATGCCAAGTAACTATTTCCTATAAAGATAAGTTTGTAGTATAACGTAAAGTAATGGGGCACCTGGGTGGCTTAGTTGGTTGAGTGACCCAGTCTTGATTTCAGCATAGGTCATGATCTCGGGGTTGTGAGATCGAGCCCCTCGGTCATACAGATAATATTTTTACACTGAAAAATTAGGGTAGTCTGTAAAAACAGAATGAAATAGAAAACTTGGCCATCTTTGCATACAGAATTCATACTCCAATATATCCATCAACATATCATCAAAAATTAATATAATTTTATCACATATAGTGATTTTATTCATTATTTCACTTAAAAAAATCTCATGTACATCTTGCATCTTATTTTTTTCTCACTTAATAACACATAGTAGAAATCCTCACAAATAGACTTCATAGAGCTAACTCTGTATTTTATCAATTGCACAATGTCCCATATATAAAAACAACATAATTCACAACATAATTCTCTCATTTTCCTATTGGTGGGAATCCATTGTTGTTAAAAGTTGCTACTATAGAAAATGCTGTTGCATGCATATCCATAAACTATGAAAAATTTGATAATTTAAAAATATATTTCAAAATTAAATTTAAAAATAATGAAGTAGTAACTTGGAAGAAAAAAAAAGAATAAAGAAGCAATATGTTAATTTACACTTTTTCATGTATTCCCTCCAAAAATGGGTGTCATCTGTCTTTGAATCTTTTGCAAATGTCTTAGATAGACATTTCTAATTTTTATAATGGAATTTTAGCTTTTCTTTTATATTGAAAATATTTTCTGGTCATGAAATGTTGCGATCAGTGTAATGCATTTGAATATATCATTTTGCTGTCTATTTTTAACGGTACATCATCCTCATCAGCATATACAGCCTATACACTTTCTGCTGCCAAATTTTATTGAATATTTGAGGCTAAAAAAATAATTTTTGTTGACATTCTTAGGGTCACAAAATAAGTTTTTTGAGGCATAAATTTCAGCATGTGTTCATATAATCTCTCCATATATATATTTAAAGCATAACACAGAGAGAGGTACCAAACTGTAAGTGCATAATTCGAAGGATTATCCAAACTATGTAAATATCAGTAAAACACCATCCAGGTCTAGAACTAGCCAGAATAAAAAATCCCCAGATGTTCCTGCTGGATCACTCTGCCTTCCACCCTCATGAAGGGTAAACACTGCCTTGATCTCCAACACAGCAACTGGCTGCTCTTGTTCTATTTTTAAACTTTGTATTCACAGAATCACAGAGGGCTGTCTCTAGGCTCTTTCACCCAAAATTATATTATTGAGATTCATCTATGTGTTATGTGTAGTTTCAGTTCATTTATTTCAAAGCAGTACATTGTCCCACTGTATGAATACGTTCAATTTTTTTTTTCCAGTTCCACTGTAGGTGGATTTTGAGTTTTTGGCTTTTTGTTTTGTTTTTATTTTTGTTGCATTTGTTTATCATTGCAGTTTAAAGCGATTATGAATAATATTGCCGTGATCGGTTTGTTTCTATCTCTTGGCACATATATGAATGAAGTTCTCTTGAGTTTATTCTTGGGAGAGTAATTACAAAGTCATAAAATATGTATCTTCTCAACATTAATGAGTAATGTAAAAATTTTTCCAAAATGGTGTTCCAGTTTACATTCTCATGAACAGTTTATGTGAGTAGCTATTTCTCTACTTTCTTTTATCCCTAAAAGATATTAATATGTATTTTCTTAGCATTCCAGTAATGTGTGTTGTAGTTCATTACAGTATACATTGCATTTACTGACTTCTGTTAATAATGAGGGATTTTTCATATGGTTATTGATCTTTGGAAATTCTTCTATGTAAAATACTTGCTCAAGTCTATTGTTCATTTTGTGTGTGTGTGTGTGTGTGTGTGTGTTGTCTTTTTTATTGAGTATAAACACACTTAACGTAGGAAAACACACATACATACTCCTTTACATGAGGGACAGGTCCTTTGTTGTCTTTTGTGAATATTATTTCTTCTTTCACTCTGTGCCTTGATTTTATTTTTTAAAGTTATGTTTTGAAGAACAAAATTCTGAATTTTATAATAATCCAATTTAGTCATTAGTTTTCTTTATGGTCAGTGATTCTTGTATCCTGTTTAAGGAATCATTACCAATGCCAAGGTAATAAAAGTTTCTCTTCTATTATTTTTTTTACAAGTATTATTATTTTGCTCTTCTGATTTAAATACACAATTCAGCAAGGATCATATTTAACTTTCATCCATTTTAAATAGCGGATTGTACGTACATTTTCTCTATGCTGCATAGGAAAATTGTTCATTAGGAATCACATAGAGCCCTCCCTTAGTCAAGTATTATCTAAATCATATATTCAAGCACTTCGCTAGCTTCTAGAAAATTTCTGTAATCTTAACTTTTGGTTTTCTAGAATTAAAAAGAGCAAACTAGGTGGTAGATGAGAAGGAATAATCAGGAAAAGTGTGTGTGTGTGTGTGTATGTGTATGTGTGTGTGTGTGTGTGTGTGTGTGTGTGTGTGATGATTATTCTTTTGTAATTTAACCAGTCAAAATTATTCCCTTGGAAATGCACTTATTTTGGTCAGCTTAAAATATGATTTGAAGTAGACTTCAATTACTTTATCCTCTATAATCTATAGTACAGGTCACAAAATGAATATGAGTAGGCAGGCACTGCTTCATGGACAATTTACAAAACAGAAACAAAAAAAAAGTGCTCTTATATAAGTAGGGGGGGAAGCCTGCTGCTTGCTTTATTTAATGGGTAGAACCAAAAGTTTTGTTGGTAGTAAAAATAATCTTTGTAGAATTACCCAGTCATTTGGAGTGCTATAAAGAAGCTGTTGTTAATAAAAGCTGTGATTATTACTATGGTTTCATTCCATTTCTGTGGTAATTAGTTATTATCATTTATTTATTACATTATTTTATGGTTATTGCTTGCAATTTCAGACTTTAAATACTGAATGCATAAACAGTGCTAATTTAATTACAGTATTGGAATTTTGAATACTGCATGCAGTGTTAAGATTATTAAGTATATCTCAAATGAATATTCTAATAACAATTTGCATTTTTGTCTGACTTCTTGTTCATCATAATTTTTAACAAATTAATGTTTGTAGTCTTGAAAATTGTCATGCAGAAATGAATGTCATTCCCATGGGACTGAATTTAGGAACTAAACTTTATGATGTTTATAGTTAAATAAAGGGATAACTTTGGTAAAGGAGATAAATCTTATATTTTTAATAAATTATATAGCCATTATTTAAAGGCATCTTCTAAGAGACCTAAAAATTCTTAAAATATCATACAATATAAAACAACATGAAAAAGATGACATTTTCACACTCCTCCATTTGTTTTCTATCTAATAAGCATAGCATTTCTATTAAGTTTACGATAGTTTTGTTTAAGATTTATCTTGAACTTTGCTGATTCCATTTGACTTTATATTTCTAACACCTTGTAGTGTTTATCAAAGCATCAGTGACTTGCATCATTAAAAGGTTAATAGATTTCATGAGTGGGAAAAAAATCCCATTTGATCAAATAGAAATTAGCTGGAAAGAAATATGAAGATGGATGGCATTTAGGGTATTTTGAAGTCTTCTTACATGCTTTACTGAAAGTAACACATTAAAGTAAGGTATGAATAATGTGTAAATATCTTTTCATTACAACATACTTGGATTTATCAGGATAAAAAGCATTTCTATGAGGAATAGATTTGTAAAAAACAAGGTGGAAATATTTGGGTAGAGACAAGAATGTATCTGAATTATTTCAGCCAGATTCCCTGGGAAACTCTGAGAAAAACATTTGCATACTGGAAATTTACTGAAGAGTGCTCTCATGAGCATCTATGAGAGAACAAGGGAAGTAAGACTGAGAAGGGACAGGACTGATCAGCTTTAACTGATTCCATGAAGAGCTCTGAAACTCATACACTCCTTCAGAACTGTGACCCACTGAGGCACCAGGGAAGTCTTAGAACTTCCATATAGAATAATCACTGGAGGTTGGTTCCTTCTGGTGAGAGTGTAAACTTGTGCAAGGTAATTCCCTAAGGCAATCTCAGGAAGAGACTCCATTCTGAGCGATCAGTACCCAACATGCCTGGCAATCGAAGTAATGAGAGCATCAGTCCTGAAAGGAAGACCTGGGTGTCACATTATAGCATTAACTTCAACATACTGAATAATAAGGACAATACATATCTCAAAAAGTTCCCAAAGGTGATATTAGCAAAATGGAGGACTAGACAGCTCCAGGTCTTCCTTCCTCCACAGAGACACTGAGTTGATAACAATACCCAGATCAGAATATTTCTGTAAGAACTCTGGAGACAACTGATTTCTCAGCAGAAACCTTGAAAGCCAGAAGGAAATGAGATGATATAGTCAAAGAGCTAAAAGAAAAAACAAAACTGTCAATCAAGAATACTGTTTCGGACAAAACTGTCCTTCAAAAATGAAGAACAAATTGAGGGGCACCTGGTTGGCTCAGTCAGTTAAACCTCCAACTCTTGATTTTGGCTCAGATCATGAGATCTATCTCTGTGTTGGCCTCTGTGCTCAGCATGGAGTCGGCTTGGGAATCTCTTTCTCCCTCTCTCTCTGCCCCTCCCCCCACTCACATGAGATCTCTCTCTCTCAATAAATAAAAAAATATTTTTTTAAAAAAAACAACAAATTGAGACTTTCTGAGATAAAAAAAGTTGAGGAAGTTCATTATCACTAGAGCTGCTCTATAAGAAATGTTAAAAGGAATTCCTCAAGTTGAAATGAATGAGTGCTAGACAGCAACACAAAGCAATGAAGAGCTTCTCTAGTAAAGATAAATGCATGGACAAATATATTAACCTGTAATATTATAATATTATAATTTTGTGGAATAAAATTTAAATGGCAAAAACATAAATAAATGATAATCTATGTTATTGAGAAAACAATATATAAAGATATAATTAGTCACATCAGTAACACAAAGTGAGGAGGATGGAAGTGTAAAGGCATAGAGTTTTTTATATGCAATCATTCTTAGATACTCATAAATTTAAGACATTTCATGTAATTGCAATAGAAATCACAAAGAAATATATATAGACTATACACAAATGAAAAATGAGAAGGGAATCAAAGCTTATCATGACCAAAAAAAAGTCAATGAAACAAACAAACAAAAAAGGCAGTAAGGGAGAAAAAGGACAAAAAGCCTACAAGGCATAGTGTAAATGATTAACAAAATGGCAATAGTAAGCCCTTCCTATCAGTAATTATTTTAAATATAAGTGGATTAAATTCCCCGTTAAGAAGACATACAGTAACTGAATGGATAAAAAACACTATCTAACTATATACTGTCTACAAGAGACTCATTTTAGATCTAAGGAAACAATAGTGTGAAGTTAAAAGGAAAGAAAAAAGTAGTTTACCAAAGAGAAGCCAAAAATGATAGTACTTTCATGTAAGTAGGGGAAAGCCCACTGCTTGCTTTATTTTAATGGATGGAACCAAAAGTTGACCAAAAGAGAGCAAAGAGATCTATATTAATATCATACAAAATAGATTTAAGGCAAAACTATTACAAGAGACAAAAGAACATTATATAATGATAAAAGGGTCATTTCACCAAGAAGATATAAAAATTATCAATATTTATGCATCAGACCTCAGAGCTCCAAAATATGTGGAGCAAACATTGATAGAATTGAAGGGAAAACAGACAGGAATACAATGATAATAGGAGAATTAAATACCCAAATTCTGATGATGGGTAGAACAACCAGACAGCTGATCAATAGGAGATAGAGAACTTGAACAATACTACAGAGCAATTGGACATAACAGACATATACAGAACATTCCATTGAACATCAGAATGTACATTATTTTCAAATGCACGTGGAACATTTCCCAGGATAGATGACATGTTAGGGCACAGGATAAGTCTAAACAAATCAAGAAGGTTGAGAACATACAAAGTAACTTTTCTGATGATAATGGAATAGAACTAGAAAAAAATAGCAGAAAGAAAACCAGAAAATCCACAAATATGAGGAAATTCAACAGCACACTCTTAAATAACTAATGTGTCAAAGAAGAATTCTCAAGAGAAATTAAAAAATGCCTTCAGACAAATGTAACCAAAACATGGAATGTAGTGAAAGCTGTATGATGAAGGAAGTTTATAGCTTTAAATGTATACATTAAAAAAAGAAGGATCTAAATTCAATAACCTAACTTCACACCTCAAGAAATTAGAAAAAGGATATAAACTAAACCCAAAAGTAGCAAAAAAAAAAAAAAAAAAGGAAACAATTAGGATTGGAGCAGGGATAAATGAAATAGAGAATTAAAAAAATAGACAAATCAACAAAACTAAGAGTTTTTATCTCAATGAGATTGTTTGTACAACCATGATCATAGGACCACTCTTCACAATACCTAAGAGATGGAAGTAACCTAGTGTCCATCAACAGATGAATGGATAAACAAAATGTGGTACACACATATAGTGGAATATTACTGAGCCTTAAAAAGAAAGGAAATACTGTCATGTGCTACAATATAGAAGAACCCGAAGACATTATGGTAGGTGAAATAAGCCAGTCACAAAAGGCAAATACTACATGATGTATCTATAGTAGTCAAATTTATAGAAACAGAAAATAGAATGGTGGTTACCAGGGGCTCATGGAGAAGGAAATGAGAGTTGTTTAATGGTTATAGAGTTTCAGATTTGCAAGATGAAAGTTATGGAGACCTTTTTCACCATGTGAATATACCTAACACTACTGAACTGTATACTTAAAAAAAGATAAGATGGTAAATTTTACATCATTTTTTACCACAATAATATATGGATGTATATGTGTATATATACATTATTTATAATAACATATTATAATTATATAATGTTATGTATTTAATATTATTTTATATAATATTAAATATAAGTATATTTTACTTGTTATTTAAATACATAT
The DNA here is from genome assembly GCF_003265705.2 of Callorhinus ursinus. Classification (NCBI taxonomy): domain Eukaryota; kingdom Metazoa; phylum Chordata; class Mammalia; order Carnivora; family Otariidae; genus Callorhinus; species Callorhinus ursinus. Next base: position 46,429,833 of record NW_027397072.1, read on the forward strand.
ATATCTGTTATATATGTTATATACATATCTGTGTATATATGTGTATATAAATCTGTGATATACATGTATATAAATATAATGTACATATAAATATAATCTCTGGTGATGAGATCTAAACATCAGTATTTTTAAAGCTTCCTAGACGAAAACGAAAACCATGTACAGCCAAGTTCATCTTGGCACTGAACTAGTAACTGGACCTAGCAAGTAGCTCTGAAGCTCATTTTCCTTATTTTTAAGATGAACATAATAATACCTGTGCTGTTTACTTACAATATGTGAGAAAGGGCTTTCTAGACTTAAAAAAGCAACCAAAAAATTAAGTTTTAAAGGAAAATCTTGATAGAATCTAAGTGTTGTGTGTGTGGGTTTTGACTGTTAAATTCTTTCAACTTTATATTTGAAAATATTTTTCATTTAAAAAACAGGCTTTGTTGTGTTTTAAAAATTCCCCAATGTTTAGGCATGATTTTATGGCATTTCATTAAAAGAAAAAAGATATTCTTAATCATCTGCTATGCAGGTAAAAGTATTGTTGGTCCTAATTACTTACTTCCCCTCCCAGTAAAAGTATTGTATTTCTTTGCTCCATAAACATCAGGATGTGCCATGTGACTTTCTTTAGTCAGTGCAATCTGAGCAAGAATGACAGATGCCTGCCACTTCTGAGAAGAGTCTTTCAGAGTTGAATCAGGGATCTTATTGGTTGTGAGGCCAATTTTCCCCAGGTTGGGGTTATTTCTTTGTCCTTGAATAAAGAGAAGAGCTTCAGGTGAGCCATGGGGATAGATAGGAGAAGCAAATAATAAATGTCTATTGTGGAAAGCAACTAAGATATTTGAGCTTTTTTGTTAATGTAATATGACAAGAGCTCACTAGCACAGTTTGAAAGTTATTAAAAATAAAATTACCCCTAACAAAGCAAATCAGCCTGATGAAGAAAAAAAGAAGTTAACACCAAAGAAACTCATTTGTACAGGCAGTTTTAGAAATGTTTAGTTAAAAATTATGGAATGGAAAACATATAATTAACAACCTTCCTGCATTTAACAGCATGTCTTGTGGATGGTTTTATATTATCCCAAGTAAAATCTACCATCATTTCTCATGAACTCATTTTAAAGCTGTAGTGTACTTTCATTTAACAACTTTTCTACTTGGGAGCAATTAAGGTTTTAATCTATCCTTTATTAATATAAACAGTGCAACAATGAAAATCTTTAGACAAATCTCAATCCAGTTTTTAGTAAAAAAACTGGCCATTCTTTTGACTGGCTGCCCTTTCAAGTCTGTTCTGTGACCTGTGTTAACACTCATGCAGGTACTATATTTTTCTGTCATGCTCACATAATCAAATGTCTTCCAGTGTCTTCAAGTGTCTTCCTAACAATGTCATATCAATACAATTAATTTTTGTCCAATTAAATAATTGCTTTACTTCTCCTGTTTGGGCATATCTCAACTGTGAAACCTGCAATCAAGTGAATTGGTAAGATAAACTCATCTTTCTCCATTTTTCCATTTAATAGCTACAGTTTGAGGCTCTTCCAGCTCTGAGGTGTTGAGAACAGGGGAAAGATAAAATATCACAAATACCTTATTTGACTGGTAGAAAAAAATTGTAAGAATTTTGACAGGTAAAATTGTAATCTGATCCTTTTTTAAATCATAATGCTCTGTAGGTGGCAGAATCCAATGCTGATTCTTTCTCTCATACATAGTCTTCTGGGTTCTTTAAGTCATCCCTTAACCTCATATGGCTCAGGATCCTTCATCTGTAGAATATTTGCCATGGGCAATGCCATCTCCATCTGGCAAATTAAAAATACCCCCCACTTTGGGGTTTCCAGCAGCACACCCCATTGCAAACATCACCTCAAAATTCCAGAAGTAGTATGATGGAGCCGACATCTGTCCCTAGGAAGTCTGTATACTTCTGGAATTGAAACCCCAGTGTACCCCTGTTTCTTTGCTATGGCACAGGTAGGGCCAGCTGAAATGAAAACATCTCCTTCAGTCAGGTGTAATTCAGGCACTGGGCACTATGTTCCTTAAACTACACAATAAACGTGCCAAGCAATCTTAGAAGTTTATTGAAGTCTGTGTCGCTTAGCTTGAGAAAGGTGGTAACTGTTCCCTTCTCTCCTCACGTGGAGAAAGTACAGACTGTATTGACATACTGAAGTCTTCTCAAACTCTCACTGAAATTACCGTCATCCCTTGGCCTCCTAAATCACTCAATAAAATCTTGGCCTTTTCCTTTATGGCCCAGAAAGGAATAGGCTGGTCCTAGCAGAGTTGGTTTCAGAATTTCTCTGAAGGCTGTGAAGCAGCTGGCTTTAGAACACTGGGATATTACAACTTGGCACAGACAATAGGAAGATATTAAAGAAAGCATTTAACCTCTTGTTTCATAACTTGACGTTCACATGTGATCTGTATGTAGGATATATCCCCAGAGGTGTAATTGCTTTGTCAAAGGGAATGTGCATTGTTAAAGGGATTAATGCTCTCCAAAGAGGTCCCATCTATTTCCATTACTGCTACTCTACCCAACTAGTAGAGTTTAGAATTACTTGTTTGCCCACTCCTTTGTTCACTCAGTTTAACAGGGATAGTACTTTTGCCCTTTGGATAGATCTAAACACTGTAATGATTTTTCAATGTAGTCTTTACAAAATTACTGAGGTTGCATATCTTCTCATTTGTTGATAGGTCTTTTTTTATAAGACTCTAAGTTCATATTTTATATGAACTCTAAGTTCATATTTTAAAACGTGGCCTGCTTTACCAACTTAAATGTCATTTTACAGACAACAAAGTAATAATAGTATAATTAAATTTCTCTATATTTGTTGCCAGAGTGAATAATGATAGTATAATTTGATCAATGATAAAAAGATTGCAGTATTGTAGTCTGTTATTTAATTCATTGGCAATCAGTCATCTTATTTATTAAGTTAATTAAGCTAGACGTCGAAGCATCATTTTTGACTTATTCTTCTTCAAGTTAAGGATCTCTGCTAGATGTTCACTTCTCTTCATTTCCAAGGTATATCATATATTTTAAAATTTTATACAAGTTTTTATTCAGTAATGACATGTCTAAGAAATAATAAAACACATGTTCAATGATCTACATACAGAAAAACTTGTTATAAAAATTCTATCAAGCAATTAAGGAATGTTTATGTAAGATAATTTCCTTCCATTTGATTAAGTGATTTATTATCTTATGCTATGAAAGGCATTTTATTAATTGAAAATGCCCATTTTTAAATACAAGGTGATGAAAATAAATAAATAAATAAATAATAAATAAATAAATACAAGGTAAAGAAAAGATTATAAATTAATAGAGCATTATATCATTTTTAAAACCACTTATCTACATATGTATGTGGATATATATAATATATAGAGTTATATATTCACCTAAAGCCCATCCATAGAACACATAGAATATACATGTAATATATACAACATATTCAATTATTGATGCATCTATAAGCCCACTGAAAGGATCAGAACTGAATTTTTGTATACATTAATGTATAGTACTTGGTGTATTGTATTTTTTAAATAAGATTATAAATGGTTTTATTGTGATTGTTCTTCAAGCGTTCTCTATTGACCATGTAATTTTCCACATTAGAAAATAATTATATGTGATTTTAATATATGAATATAAATATAACAATTAGGTTGAACTGTAGATTATTTTGCCTATTTTTGAACTTTTAAAATAGAATAATGTGATACCTCCCCAAAAATTAGGTTGAGTGGGTATAAATATAAAATTACAATCAGATCATTAATATAAATAATTAAGAATACATTTGATATCATGAAACAGAAATGCATACACACATTATTATACATCTGCTAGATATGAGCCATGAATCTGATCCTTCTTTAGATGTCAAACCACTAATAGACAATAATAGGATTATTAAACTGGCAGGTAAGGTAAAGCACAGATTTCTAGGCAGCAAAGTTGAGTCTATTTTTCTCTTTTTGTCCACTTAAGAGAGGATACTGGAAAGTGTAACCATGGCATCTTTGCAATATTACTATCTTATGATCAGTGACAGGTTTTATTAGGCTGTTTGCAGTAATGTTTCATGACCATAGAATAATAATAGTATAAATTTAATATTTTGAAACTTGAAACTATGACTAATAATGTAAACTAGCTCTAGGAGGAAAATGAGTGTGTGTGTGTGTGTGTGTGTGTGTGTGTGTGTGTATACACACCTTTACATTTGAGAAAGTCAGACGGAAAGGAAGATGATTTAAAAATAGATGTCAAAGCTCAGTGATTCTCCTATATCAAGTTTGATCTTGATTATATCTTTAAAAGGTTAACATTCCCTGTGGGAGTCTCCCTTTTTGGGTAAAAATATTCTATTTTAGAATTACCCATGGTGAAAACCTACATGGGTCCTAAAGAAAAACTGTTTCTGAGATATTTAAGTAAGCTATTATTTGGAGAAATCTTCAAAACAGACTCTTTCTTGAAGGTGAACTGAACGTTCACAAAAATTATTTTAACTGCCTCTTTACAATTCTACCATGAAATAATATAGTCTATAAAAAAGATCCTGGAGCAAAACTTAGAAGCTGGAGGAGGATGTGTATTATTTAACCAGCTGCTATAAATTTAATGTGGTAACATTATTGTCACAAAGAATTTCATTGATTTTTTTCTAAGTTACTTATCTACACATTTATTGTGTCAGTTCCCAGATTTATTTTACCCTGAATTCCTGTAAGAACATATTAATTAACTGCTATTTATAATGAAAGGAAAGAAATATGATTTAGTTTGAATAAAGATTTAACTGAATACAAGTATTGTGCTGACATTTAAATGTTTTATTTTTGCCTGACATTGAAAAATGTCACATAATTTGAAATTTAACTTACTTTATCAACATATGCAGCATGATTCTTTGAAACAAATTTTGAGTTTGTGTTCTTCTCCATTGTATATTTATTAATCTGAGTAGATTATTCAATTGATTTTTACCACTACCATTATACTATATGAATTATTATGGGTTTTTAAATATAGGAAGACTACTATAAAACAACAAAAGTAAACATTAAACAACATGTTTAAATCATATCCATTGGCCCCATACACTGCCAATATCCATGTTTTACTAATGATAATTCAATGCTCTGAAATATTGCTCTGATATTTTTAATATTGAAAATATATTCCCTCTAAAAAAATTGCAAAGGTGGCTGAGAATAATTAGGAAGTATTTATAGCTCTGTTATGCTTTCTGATATTCAGGTAGTTGGCTGAATAAGCATATTGGTTGTTTACAGCCATGTCTCTCCTGATTTAGCAAATAGCAGGGGCCCAGGGCCCCTGCTATTTGAATATGTTGAATCTTCCTCAGTGGCAGACAATAAAATTCTCTTTAGCCATTAATTTTTTTTCTCATTGAATGCAAGGTAAAAAAAAAATTATAAACATCATGTGTGATGAAATCCTAACTTGGGGGTGTACCAGGAAGAATTTTGTTCAAGAAGCTAACCATGAATATTAAGATTACAAATAATGTCTTTCTCATCAATGTTTAATTAAATTATATTTGTCTACAAAGATTAAGTATGAAAGTTGATTTATATAAAGACTTCTTGTTCCTTCCAATATTTAATGAATTGACCATGAGTTTTAAATTTGTTTCTCTTGCTGGGTTTGTTTTACCTTGCACCAATTTAATATTTCTTTTCATGATACTTTGTAGAGTGATACATCATAAACAAGGAGTGCATTGCTTTATGTTTCTAATGTGATTCTTTGCATTACTTACTGAGCATATGAGGAAATAAGCTATCTCTGATTGCTCTCAGAATTACACATTACAGAAAGATAGCGTTATGAGTCATATTTTGGAGTATCCTGGGTAATGAAATTTAAAGCATCATAAAGGCAAATGGCATTAGGCATGTGGTTACAAGAGCATGTGCTCACTCAGGTTCTGGTCATTTGATTTTTAAATAGGAAAGAGAAATCTAGGGCACATATCTCCCACGCTGGGGTCTCATCAGAGTTTTAATGACCATTGCCTATGCGAGGGAAAACACCCTCCTGGACTTACTTAAGACTGGCAACAGTTGGTATGATTGAGGAATCAATTTCACTGCTAGCTCTCCATATAAAGGTTTGTAAAATACCCTTTCATTAGTCTGAAATGTAAATTTGGAAAGCATTTCTGTCTCGATGACACAAGAAGTTATATATACAATTTTCTAAGTTTGTTCTACTTATAAATTAAATAGAAAATTTAATATATTATAGATTCCTACCTAAAATCCGCCAATCAATATCATGATGTAGAAAATCATCTATAAAGTATTTTTTTCAATCTTTTATTTAATTGGAATTGTGGAAAGTTACTGATTTCATGGGATTTTTTCATAATGATGTATTTTTAAGTATTTTTATATTTGTAAAATCTGCTCTCAGGGTAATTTCAGGAAATTAAACACAGATGTTTGCAATTCTTTTTTTTTTAAAGATTTTATTTATTTATTTGAGAGAGAGAATGAGAGATAGAAAGCACTAGAGGGAAGAGGGTCAGAGGGAGAAGCAGACTCCCTGCTGAGCAGGAAGCCCGATGTGGGACTCGATCCCGGGACTCCAGGATCATGACCTGAGCCGAAGGCAGTCGCTTAACCAACTGAGCCACCCAGGCACCCAGATGTTTGCAATTTTTTTTTTTAAAGATTTTATTTATTTATTTGAGAGAGAGAGAATGAGAGATAGAGAGCATGAGAGGGAAGAGGGTCAGAGGGAGAAGAACATTCCCCACTGAGCAGGGAGCCCGATGTGGGACTCGATCCCAGGACTCCAGGATCATGACCTGAGTCGCCTAACCAACTGAGCCACCCAGGCACCCCAGATGTTTGCAATTCTTAGGATGATTGGGGTACCATTTAGTAAATCATTCTTCCAACTTATTATACTATGCTATTGTGGCCTGTAGATTAAATGTATATATATTTCAAAAGTTTCTAAGGAATTCTATGGAGATAATTTGTACAATTAAGAGAAAATACATTCTTTAGGCAAACATATTTCTACATTTTATTTGGTTTCTGTTTAATATATAAAATATCTTTCTATTCAAGTTTGTATCTTCTTATATGATATTGCATAAATATATTTCTGACAACTTCTTTTCTGGATTGTATTGTCTAGCAGATACAGACTTATTGTAGCCTTAAAGAAAAGAAAATATTATTATTGTTTCTTGCAAGTTTGAATTCATATAACAAAGCTGGATTAATAACTGAAAAAATATGGATTTTTATTTATCTATAAACATTTGAGTGCAAAATAAGCCAATATTAAAAGGAGAATTTTTGAATAACTATTTCTCTGGAGGGAAGAGATTTTGTCATGACTTACTATATTAGTGTATAGTACAACTCTATAGAGCAATTAATATTGTTTTTAAAATATTTTATTTTATATTTTAGTTCATTAAAAAATTGGAATTCAAATATATTTTAAGGAGTGTACTGTAGCCTATAAAATATTAAAACATGTTACTTTTTCATTGAAGAAAAAAGATAAAATTTATCCTTGTTGATAATTTATAAATAATGGAAAATTAAAGAGTATCATTTTAGTGATGTTGTACAAAACTTAAATTTATACCCTTTTCATACCCAATCTTGAACACAGCATATATTATCTATAAATAATAATAGAACACTATTTACTTATAATGTATGGATTTCTTTCCAGTAAATCAATCTAGCAATGAGAATTTATTGGTGCCTTGTCTTTTAGAAATACTTTCTTCACTTGACTTTAGTTATAAAAAAATTGTTTTTGCTACCTCAATGATTATTCCATTCAGTCTACTTCCCTATTGCCAACTTATTTCCCTGATCTCTAAAAGTGACAGTGCTTTATTTGCTTCTCGTTCTCTGCCCTCCCCCTTGATTGATAGACAGATAGATATCACCATGTAGTTTTGGGGTTTCTATTATCTACTATTGCAGACCTCCCTACTGAACTCTACTTTTTATACTCAACACCACTGAAATATGTAATTGACATTGCAAACTTGACACATACAAATTTGTGTGGGTCTTATTTCCAACTTTAATCCTTCTACAGTCTTCTTAAAAAAATATGTATATATATAAGAGAATACGCCATTCTTCTTTTAGAGCATCTTGACTTCCCTCTTTGTCTCAAATCCCATAACCAATACATCTGTCGGTACTGTCAACTATGCACTGAAAACATTTCAAGTTTCTGAATGCATGTCTTTATTTCACCAGGTTTCAGACCTTGATCATTTCTTATCTGGAGTTTTTCAGTAGCCCTCTAACTGGTGTCCTTGCTTCTGCATTTGCCTCCCTGTTTGTCCATTTGGTATATAGCAGCAAGAGTAATCCTATTAAACTGTAAGCCAGATCAGGTCACTCATCTGCTCAAGCTCTCCAGTGGCTTCCAATGGCTGTGGGAAATAAAAGCTACCGTAAAAGCCGAAGCCATCACAAAGACTTACAAATCTCTGCATGTCTGGCCCCCATTACATCTCTTGAGTTATCCCTTGCTAGTTTTGACTTATATTATTCTGCTTCAGCTAAACTGGACTCTATGCTTTTTCTCCAATTGGAATGGTATATTCCTGCCTCAAGACCTTTCACTTAAACATTATGCTACCTAGAATAATCTCCCCCCAAGAAAAGTATGGTTCACCTCTTGTAGGCTTTCACTTAAGTTTTAACTATTCTCAGGGATGCCTTAACTAATTTTATTATTGAAAATGAAACTAACCTTTTCCCAACCCCAGAAATCCCTGTATACAAATTATAGCTTAAGTTTACTTCATAGCACTTTTACTCTTTGGCATAACATAGGAATTCATTTATTTATTATTATTTCATTCATTCATTTGCTAGTTTATTCATCTGTTTTTTGTGTCTCCCTACTAGACTATAAGCTCCAAAACAACAAGAGTTTTTGTCTGTTTGTTTCACTGCTATATACTAAATACCTAAAATAGTTTTCAGTACATTATAAAAGATGATTTAATATTTATTGAATTGATTATTTATTGGGACTTATGCATAATATTTTAATGTAGATGTAAAATAAATTTCTACTACATTGTATCAGAGACTACTATATAAGTTGCTAACCATATAAACTTTTTTTTTTTCCTAATTGAAAATTCCAAAAGAAAATTCATTCATTTTTATGCCTTCACTACTACACTGGCCAACATTACTGGAATTTAATAGACATTTATAAAGTGAATTAGTGGAACCAATTTCAAAGCATGTTATTAGAGGTAAACAAATATAATACTGACTAGATACATAAATGCTATGGAATACAGGGAAAAAATAATAATTTAGGTGGTGTCAAGAGTCTATTTTTCCAGAAATATATATAACAATAACAAACAGTTCTTTGCATAAGCCCACAAAATCAATTTAAGAGAAATTAATATGTCACCCTGATGTTTACCTTCATCTGCTGATGTAGGATCACTATGCAAACTAAATACATAGCTACATGTAAATGTCACAATCGCATCATGAATTTGAATTTTTTAGTATAATCCTGATTCACTGTTCATTTATGTACTGAGTTGTACTGGTTAACTTTTGAATAACTACTTACTAATAGGTAGGTGGTAGACTATGTCTTGAAATTTCTATATCTATAGTTTCATTTTTTATTGCATAAGAATTCATAGAGGTAATTTTAAATGAAGATACTGAGGATTACAAAAAAAAAGAAGAAGAAATGACAGAATAATCACTTAATTCCAAGATATCTGACTTCAAAATTTCTTCTCAATCTGGGTTTTGAATGACATTAGAAAGATAAATTAACATGCTTGTTTCAGCAGCACATATACTAGAAAAATAAATTAACATAAAGTATTAGGAATATATGCTTGGTAATTTGAGATATTTATTAAAGTGCCATGTAAGTTTTTCAACAGAATGGTTTTTTAGTACAGTTGAACCCCTAATAAAAACACATATTAAAAATGAAGTCTCAGTGCAAAACATAAGAAAGAAATAAGTACAAATGGCTATCATCAAAAAGATAAGACATTAACAAATGTTTGCAAGAACATGAAGCAATGAGAACCTTTGTGCGCTGTTGAGGGACTGTAAATTGGTGCAGCCACTATGATTGGAAAAAAGTATGGAGTTTTTTAAAAAATTAAAAATAGAACTACCATATTATCCAGGAATTCCCCCTAGTTGATATATAGTCCAAGAAAATAAACATACTGTCAAAGAGATAGCTGCACCTTTATGTTCATTGTGGCATTATATACAATAATCCAGGCATGAAAACAACCTAAATATCCATAGACCAATGAATAGACAAAGAAAATGTGATATATAGAAAGATCAGAATATTATTTAGTCGTAAAAATGAAGGTAAGGAAAATTTATTATTTTTAAGTGTGTTAATTTCAAAGTTGAACAATGGGATTTCTAAGAAAGTCTGAAGTGGAGAAAGCTGAGAACAGATTCTATTCAGGATTACCTAGACACTGATGATGGTATATTACAGTTTAGATGAATAAACTTTCAAGGCAACACTTCCCTTTAACTTGCTTTTAATTGATTTTTCTGTTATTTGCCATCAAATAAACTGGTTAATGATATGCTGAATCTGCCCTCCCCACCATGAAGATTTTGCCTTTTTAACATTGTGCTAGTTCTTAGATCCAAGAAGGCCCTTGATGGTTTTAAGATTCCAGGGCATAAATGAAGCTCTGCAAGACAAGCTCTCTGAATCGCGAACACTTTGGATGTGATCTCCCACTTCCTATTGATAGTCATCTGAAATAATGCAATAATACATTTCATCAACAAGTAACAGAAAAAAACAATCTAGAAAATGAAAACAAAATATTTCACAACTACTAACATCAGAAGTTTAATATACACCTATTTTCTAAAGAGTACTTTAGGTCCTACGTGGCAGGTTAGCTGCATTGAGTTAAGATCTATTTATGTGCCTTACATCATAAAGAGTTTTAAGTCTCTGATTTAATAAACCTTTTTTTTAAATAAACCTACGTCCACATAAAGTACTTTTCTCAACTTGTATAGATATGTTACTAAAAAGTGAAAACTGTTAATTAATTTCAGCCTTGCTCTGAACCTGACATTTCTATTTTAAATTCCCCATTTGTTTCTAGCCACCTGTAAGCTGGTAACATAAAACCATCTCTATATGCCAGAAAGTATGAAATTTTTTACTTTCCCACTGACATTTCTTCTAGAAACCCAGTAAAATTTTCTCTTTTTTTTCTGCTTCTCCCTCTCCACGACAGTTTTATTGAGATATAATTAACATACAACACTGTTACAGTGTATAGCATAACTTACATGTATTGTGCAATGATTACCATATGAATTTAATATACATCATCTCATATAGAATCAAAAAGAAAAGTTTTTCTTTTCCTTGTGAAGAGAACTCTTAAGATTTATACTCTTACCAACTTTCAAACTTATCATATGCTAGTGTTAACTATAATAATCATATTGTACATTACATCCCTAGTACTTACTTATCTTATAACTGGAACATTGTACATTTGACCACCTACATTCAATTCCACCTTCTTCCACCCCCCACCTGTGGTAACCACAACTCCTGATCTGTTTTTCTATGTTTCAGTTTCTGTTTTTGTTTAGTTTTGTTTTCAGATTCCACAGGTAAGTATTTGTCTTTTTCCGCCTGACTTATTTCACTTGGCATAATGTCCTCAGGAACCATCCATGTGGTCACAAATGACAGGATTTCCTTCTTTTTTTTTTTCCTTTAAAGATTTTATCTTTACTGCACATGACCTGAGCCAAAGGCAGACGCTTAACTGACTGAGTCACACAGGCACTAACTTTTAAAAAATTATTTCTTAATTCATTTTGTTTTTCTCACAAACATCTTTTGCTTAATGATTTTTTCATAATTATTAGAGAGTAAATGGCCTTATTATGTTATATATGTCCTTAATCTTCTGAGAGTATTTGATTAAAATTTTTATCTCTTGAGTAATAGGGTATTACAATTGCTTTGAACTTACTGATAGTAAACAAAATATATTTGATCAACAAAGAAAAATTCAAATATTTAGAGAAGTAAAAGAGCATAATAGTCATGCTTTCTCCAGCCATAGGCAAGAGATAATTCCTATGGTTATAGTCATCTATTCTCTTAAAAAATCAAGATTATGACTGAGCATATTTCTATGTGAAGCAATTTAATTCTATGGCATTGTTTTCATTACTGGCTTAGCACATGATCCCATGTGTGCAAATTAATTTCCTCAAACTATCCCTGCACACCAAGGTCATGGGCAGTTTTTTACCATTTAAGTAGAACAACAGTCATAAAATTAAATCTTTGTGCATATATTTTAGATAAAGTTATGGCATCATAAAATTGAATAAGATAGTTTTAAGGTTTTTACCATTACAAACTTATACTCCAGAGGAGTTGTATAAGTTTACAGCAGTGTATGAGAATGCTGGTGTACTTTTACTTACTGTAATTCTTTATTTTTATTTATTTATTTATTTAATTTTAAAGATTTTATTTATTTGACAGAGAGAGACACAGCGAGAGAGGGAACACACGCAGGGGGAGTGGAGAGGGAGAAACGGGCTCCTCGCTGAGCTGGGAGCCCGACGCGGGGCTTGATCCCAGGACTGGGATCATGACCTGAGCAGAAGGCAGAAGCTTAACGACTGATCCAACCAGGCACTCCTCTTTTTTTTTTTTTATTTTTAATGTTTATCTAATCATAGCCTAAACTTTCATATCATTGTCATTTCAAAAAGTCTTACTTGTATTCTGAAAACAATGGTTATTTTTCTTTTTCAATAATTATAGTTTTTTAACAATTTTATAATTTCAAAGGACAACATTAAGTATTAGTGGCAATCATTGGCCACTTCAGGTCCTATTGGTCTGTGAACATCAAACTCTGGCATGAGGGGTGTCTGTACTGCCTTTTCTCTGGATTTGAATACTCATCTGCTGCTGGTATTTTCAGTTTCCTCCATGGCCTCCAGTCCTGAATAATGTCTTTACTACCTCCTCATTTTGATCCCAGACATTTGATGCCTAGAGCTTGGAAACTTTTAGCTGCTTTACCTTCAGAAAAGCTTTTTATTTTGACTTTGCTGTAAGAAGTCATTCTACCTCCATGGAAATATTTTTATATTGGTTACATATTCTACTTTTTGTGTCTATTGTCATTGGTCCATTTGGAATTTTTAACTGAAGGAACAGAGGAAGTGGCAAGCTTATAATTGGCATCACAGGAAATGCATTAAAACCTTGTTTTTAACTCTAACTCAAAAAGGGAACTTAAACAAGGACTTTGAGCCCTAATAAATAGATCGGCAAAATGAAGATAATAAATGCTTAGTGGAATTGTAATGATTAAAGAAGTTGTCCCATTTTCTTTCTTTTGTTTAGAAAGCTTCCGCTCATCCTCCAGGCAAGGTCCCAGTTGACTTATGACCTTATTTGTAAAATATTTCTCCTCACTTGAAGCAGAATTAATTGTTGCTGCCTGTGTGCTCCCAAAGCACCTTATTCATGAGCACTTATCATATATTAGTTACATTCTAGATTGCTGTTAGCCAGCACCAAATTAGGAGCTCCTTTTTAAAAGACCAATAATAGAACCTACTTATCTTTAAAGGCTTAACACTGTTCACTTTTTCTAGCATAAGAATTAAAAAGACATTCATTGAATTGGTTTGAACTGAATTGTCTGTCCTGTAGAAAAATCAAAATAGTTGGTCATTTTACTGTGAAACTGCTGGACCACTTTAATTCAGAGCTAGGGAGTAAAATGGCTTCAGTCATTAAGCTGATTTGTCCAGCCCTCCTGGCTATTCCTACCAAGTTAATCAGAATATTCTAGTCCATTTTTAGGGCAGGTCCCCTTTCTCTTTGACAGAGTTGAAGACACACAGGTGGGGTATTTCCTTCTTCAACTCTGTTTTTTAGACATTCTGAAAACAGCTTATTTTCGTTTTAATTTTTTATTGTTATGTTAATCACCATACATTACATCATTAGTTTTTGATGTAGTGTTCATGATTCATTGTTTGTGCATAACACCCAGTGCTCCACGCAGAACATGCCCTCTTTAATACCCATCACCAGGCTAACCCATCCCCCATCCCCCTCCCCTCTAGAACCCTCAGTTTGTTTTTCAGAGTCCATCGTCTCTCATGGTTCGTCTCCCCCTTCGATTTACTCCCCTTCATTCTTACCCTCCTGCTATCTTCTCCTTCTTTTTTTTTTCTTAACATATATTGCATTATTTGCTTCAGAAGTACAGATCTGTGATTCAACAGTCTTGCACAATTCACAGCGCTCACCATAGCACATAACCACCCCAATGTCTATCACCCATCCACCCCATCCCTTACACCCCCTAACACTCCAGCAACCCTCAGTTTGTTTCCTGAGATTAAGAATTCCTCATATCAGTGAGGTCATATGATACATGTCTTTTTCTGATTGACTTATTTCACTCAGCATAACACCCTCCAGTTCCATCCACGTCGTTGCAAATGGCAAGATCTCATTCCTTTTGATGGCTGCATAATATTCCATCGTGTATATATACCAAATCTTCTTTATCCATTCATCTGTCGATGGACATCTTGGCTCTTTCCACAGTTTGGCTATTAGGGACATTGCTGCTATAAACATTGGGGTACACATACCCCTTCGGGTCCCTACATTTGTATCTTTGTGGTAAATACCCAGTAGTGCAATTGCTGGATCGAATGGTAGCTCTATTTTCAACTGTTTGAGGAACTTCCATACTGTTTTCCAGAATGGTTGCACCAACTTGCATTCCCACCAACAGTGTAGGAGGGTCCCCTTTCTCCGCATCCCCACCAACATCTGTCATTTCCTGACTTGTTAATTTTAGCCATTCTGACGGGTGTGAGGTGGTATCTCATTGAGGTTTTAACTTGGATTTCGCTGATGCCAAGTGACGTTGAGCACTTTTTCATGTGTCTGTTGACCATTGGGATGTCTTCTTTGGAAAAATGTCTGTTCATGTCTTCTGCCCATTTCTTGATTGGATTATTTGTTCTTTGGGTGTTGAGTTTGATAAGTTCTTTATACATTTTGGATACTAGGCCTTTATCTGATATGTCATTTGCAAATATTTTCTCCCCTTCTGTCGGTTGTCTTTTGGTTTTGTGGACTGTTTCTTTTGCTGTGCAAAAGCTTTTTATCTTGATGAAGGCCCAATAGTTCATTTTTGCCCTTGATTCCCTTGCCTTTGGCAATGTTTCTAGGAAGAAGTTGCTGCAGCTGAGGTCGAAGAGGTTGCTGCTTGTGTTCTCCTTAGGGTTTGGATGGACTCCTGTCTCACGTTTAGGTCTTTCAGCCATTTGCAGTCTATTTTTGTGTGTGGTGTAAGGAAATGGTCCAGTTTCATTCTTCTGCATGTGGCTGTCCAATTTTCCCAGCACGATTGTTGAAGAGACTGTCTTTTTGCCATTGGACATTCTTTCCTGCTTTGTCAAAGATTAGTTGACCATAGAGTTGAGGGTCCATCTCTGGGCTCTCTATTCTGTTCCATTGATCGATGTGTCTGTTTTTGTGCCAGTACCATACTGTCTTGATGATGACAGCTTTGTAATAGAGCTGGAAGTCCGGAATTGTGATGCCGCCAGCTTTGCTTTTCTTTTTCAACATTCCTCTGGCTATTCGGGGTCTCTTCTGGTTCCATACAAATTTTAGGATTATTTGTTCCATTTCTTTGAAAAAAGTGGATGGTATTTTGATGGGGATTGCATTGAATGTGTAGATTGCTCTAGGTAGCATTGACATCTTCACAATGTTGGTTCTTCCAATCCATGAGCATGGAACATTTTTCCATTTCTTTGTGTCTTCTTCAATTTCTTTCATGAGTATTTTATAGTTTTCTGAGTACAGATCCTTTGCCTCTTTGGTTAGATTTATTCCTAGGTACCTTATGGTTTTGGGTGCATTTGTAAATGGGATCGACTCTTTGATTTGTGTCTCTTCTGTCTTGTTGTTGGTGTATAGGAATGCCACTGATTTCTGTGCATTGATTTTATAGCCTGCCACTTTACTGAATTCCTGTATGAGTTCTAGCAGTTTTGGGGTGGAGTCTTTTGGGTTTTCCACATACAGTATCATATCATCTGCAAAGAGTGAGAGCTTGACTTCCTCTTTGCCGATTTGGATGCCTTTGATTTCTTTTTGTTGTTTGATTGCTGTGGCTAGGACTTCTAATACTATGTTGAATAGCAGTGGTGAGAGTGGACATTCCTGTCGCATTCCTGACCTTAGGGGAAAAGATCTCAGCTTTTCCCCATTGAGAATGCTATTCGCTGTAGGTTTTTCATGGATGGCTTCTATGATATTGAGGTGTGTACCCTCTATCCCTATACTCTGAAGAGTTTTGATCAAGAAAGGATGCTGTACTTTGTCAAATGCTTTTTCTGTATCTATTGAGAGGATCATATGATTCTTGTTCTTTCTTTTGTTAATGTATTGTATCACGTTGATTGATTTGCAGATGTTGAACCAACCTTGCAGCCCAGGGATAAATCCCACTTGGTCATGGTGAATAATCCTTTTAATGTACTGTTGGATCCTATTGGCTAGTATTTTGGTGAGAATTTTTGCATCCATGTTCATGAAGGATATTGGTCTGTAATTCTTTTTGATGGGGTCTTTGTCTGGTTTGGGGATCAAGGTAATGGTGGCCTCATAAAATGAGTTTGGAAGTTTTCCTTCCATTTCTATTTTTTGGAACAGTTTCAGGAGAATAGGTATTAATTCTTCTTGAAATGTTTGGTATAATTCCCCTGGGAAGCCATCTGGGTCTGGGCTTTTGTTTCTTGGGAGATTTTTTGATGACTGCTTCAGTTTCCTAGTGGTTATAGGTCTGTTCAGGTTTTCTATTTCTTCCTGGTTCAGTTTTGGTAGTTGATACATCTCTAGGAATGCACCCATTTCTTCCAGGTTATCTCGTTTGCTGGCATAAAGCTGCTCATAATATGTTCTTATAATTGTTTGTATTTCTTTGGTGTTGGTTGTGATCTCTCCTCTTTCATTCATGATTTTGATGATTTGGGTCATTTCTCTTTTCTTTTTGATAAGTCTGGCCAGGGGTTTATCAATCTTGTTAATTCTTTCAAAGAACCAGCTTCTAATTTCGTTGATCTGTTCTACTGTTCTTTTGGCTTCTAGTTCATTGATTTCTGCTCTGATCTTTATTATTTCCTCTTCTCCTACTGGGTTTAGGCTTTATTTGCTGTTTTATCTCTAGCTTCTTTAGGTGTAGGGTTAGGTTGTGTATTTGAGACCTTTCTTGTTTCTTGAGAAAGGCTTGTATTGCTATACACTTTCCTGTCAGGACTGCCTTTGCTGTGTCCCAAAGATTTTGAACAGTTGTGTTTTCATTTTCATTGGTTTCCATTAATGTTTTTAATTCTTCTTTAATTTCCTGGTTGACTCATTCATTCTTTAGTAGGATGCTCTTTAGCCTCCATGTATTTGAGCTCTTTCCAACTTTCCTCTTGTGATTGAGTTCTAGTTTCAAAGCATTGTGGTCTGAAAATATGCAGGGAATAATCCCAATCTTTTGGTACCAGTTGAGACCTGATTTGTGACCTAGGATGTGATCAATTCTGGAGAATGTTCCTTGGGCACTGGAGAAGAATGTGTATTTTGTTGCTTTCAGATGGAATGTTCTCAATAAGTCTGTGAAATCCATTTGGTCCAGTGTTTCATTTAAAGTCTTTATTTCCTTGTTGATCTTTTGCTTAGATGATCTGTCCATTTCAGTCAGGAGGGTGTTAAAGTCCCCTACTATTATTGTATTTTTGTCAATGTGTTTCTTTGCTTTTGTTATTAGTTGCCTTGTATAATTGGCTGCTCCCATGTTAGGGGCATAGATATTTACAATTGTTAGATCTTGTTGGATAGACCCTTTAAGTAGGATATAGGGTCCTTCTTCATCTCTTATTACAGTCTTTGTTTTAAAATCTAATTTGTCTCATATAAGGATTGCCACCCCAGCTTTCTTTTGGTGTCCATTAGCATGGTAAATGGTTTTCCATCCCCTCACTTTCAATGTGGGGGTGTCGTTGGGTCTAAAATGAGTCTCTTGCAGACAGCATATTGATGGGTCTTGTTCTTTAATCCGATCTGATAGCCTGTGTCTTTTGATTGGGGCATTTAGCTCATTTACATTCAGGGTAACTATTGAAAGATATGAATTTAGTGCTATGTATTGCCTGTAAGGTGACTGTTACTGTATATTGTCTGTGTTCCTTTCTGATCTGTGCTTCCTTTAGGCTCTCTCTTTGCTTAGAGGACCCCTTTGATTATTTCTTGTAGGGCTGGTTTCGTGTTTGCAAATTCCTTTAGTTTTAGTTTGTCCTGGAAGCTTTTAATCTCTCTTTCTGTTTTCAATGACAGCCTAGCTGGATATAGTATTCTTGGCTGCATGTTTTTCTCGTGTAGTGCTCTGAAGATATCATGCCAGTCCACTCTGGCCTGCCAGGTCTCTGTCGATAGGTCTGTTGCCAATCTAATGTTTCTACTATTATAGGTTACATATCTCTTCTCCCGAGCTGCTTTCAGGATTTTCTCTTTGTCTCTGAGACTCGTAAGTTTTACTATTAGATGTCGGGGTGTTGACCTATTTTTATTGATTTTGAGAGGGGTTCTCTGTGCCTCCTGGATTTTGATGCCTGTTTCCTTCCTCACATTAGGGTAGTTCTCTGCTATAACTTGTTTCAATATACCTTCTGCCCCTCTCTCTGTTTCTTCCTCTTTTGGGATCCCAACTATTCTAATGTTGTTTCATCTTATGGTATCACTTATCTCTCGAATTCTGCCCTCATGATCCTGTAGTTGTGTATCTCTCTTTTTCTTAGCCTCTTTATTTTCCATCATTTGGTCTTCTATACCACTGATTCTCTCTTCTGCCTCATTTATCCTAGCAGTTAGTGCCCCCATTTTTTATTGCACTTCCTTAATAGCCTTTTTGATTTCGACTTGGTTAGATTTATTTCATTTACTTCTCCAGAAAGGGTTTCTCTAATAACTTCCACGCTTTTCTCAAGCCCCGCTAGTATCTTTAAAGTCATGATTCTGAACTCTAGGTCCAACATCGTACTAATGTCCGAATTGAGTAGGTCCCTGGCAGACCGTACTACCTCTTGTTCTTTTTGCTGAGGTGATTTTTTTCATCTTGTCATTTTGTCCAGAGGAGAATAGATGAATGAGAGAACAAAATGCTAACAGGTTAACAACGTCCCCAGCAAATATACTCTATATAAATCAGAAAGGACCTGAAACCAGGGAAAAGAAAGGGAAAGAAAGAAAAAAGAAAGAGAAAAAAAGAAAAAGATAAAGATAAAAACAAACAAAAACAGAACAAAACCAAAAAAACAGAATATGATCAAATATGATCAGGCTCGTGCATAGATCAGTGCCACACACTAGATTTGGGGTGTATTTTGGTCTGTTAGAAGAAAGTGCCTCCTAAAATTTTAAAGGAAGAAAGACTTATATATGTACAAAATAAGGGTTGATACAATGAAGGGATGGAAGATGACTGTAAAGATGAAAATTATAAAAGATTTTATAAAAGGAATTGATAAAAAGTTGTTTGAAAAAAGAAAGAGGAAGAATTAAAAAAAAAGTAAAGAAAAAAATGGGAGAGAATGTGATCAGGCAGGAGCCTAGAACAAAGCCATACAGTAGTGATTTAGGGTATATTTTGATCTGTTAGAAGAAACTGTATCTCAAAATTTTAAAGAGAGAACTACTTATATATATATGCCAGAAATAAGGGTAACTACTATGAAGGGATAAAATATGACTCTAAAAATGAAAAATAAAAAATGTTTTTTTTAAAAAAGGAATTGATAAGATGTTGGTTGAAAAAGGGAAAAAGAAAAATTAAAAAAAAACAGTTAAAAAAATTAACTTTGAAAAACTAATGAATCATGGTAAAAAAGCCATGAATTCTATGTGCAGTATTCCCCTAGCGCTGGAGTTCTCCCGTTCTCATTGATCGGTAAACTTGGTCTTGGCTTGCTGGCTGTTCCTGCTGATCTTCTGGGGGAGAGGCCTGTTGTCGTGGTTCCCAAATGTCTTTGCTGGAGGTGGAATTGCCCCGCCCTTGTCATTCCAGACTAAGGAATCTGCTCAGGTTTCCTCTCAGGAGCTTTTGTTCCCTGCAAGCTCTCGGTACAGCTTTGGAGGACCAGGGTGAAAATGGTGGCCTCCCAATCTCCGCCAGGAGGAGCTGAGGACTTGGGGCCCTGCTCCTTAGTGCGCCCCCAGAGAAAAAGCAGTCACTCCCGTCTCCCCGGTCTCTGGCTGCACTCCGTGCTCACCCGGCCTGTGACTGAGAGTTTCTTTGTCTGGTACCCGACCCCGTGTGGAGTCTCCAAACCCAGCAGATCCCTGCGGTGCACTCCCGCGTCCCTCCTCCCGGGGGAGGAAGGGGAGTCTCCCCAGCTCTGCCGCTTGTTGGGTCCGTGCTGGAGGAGCAGTGGCTGGACTGGGCCGCGGATCACAGTTTATGGAAACCCCGAGCTGAGAGCCCGAGCCTCGGCTCCCTCTCTGCAGCCGGCTTCCCTGCTCCGATACCTGGGAGCTCTGCCACACTCAGGCACCCCCGGTCTTTCTGTGACCCCAGGGGTCCTGAGACCACACTGTCCCGCGAGGGTTCCACCCCCACTTAGCCACCAGAGCGATGTCCCTCGGCGGAGCCGACTTCTAAAATTTCTGATTTTGTGCTCCGCGGCTCTATCACTTGCCAGAAGCGGCCGACGGAAGCCCCCTCCCCCGCCATCTATCCTCCCGAATATCGCCTCGGATTCACTTCTCCACACGTCCTACCTCCAGAAAGTGGTCACTTTTCTGTTCAGAGAGTTGTTGCTCCTCTTTTCTTCGATCTCCTGTTGAGTTCGTAGGTGTTCAGAATGGTTTGATCCCTATTCAGCTGAATTCCTGAGACCAGACGAAATCCAGGTCTCCTACTCCTCCGCCATCTTGCTCCGCACCCCCCAAGTGGAGCTTTTTTTTTTTTAACTCATATCAACTCACTGTTTCAGACTGTCAGCTTAATTTAAATTAATTATTCAGTAATTATCATTTTTCTTCATATTCCATGTTTGGGTGCACAATTTGTTCATTTTAGTCTGGATATTAACCCAAGCAACAAACTCTTTTTTTCAAAGGAAAGAGCTACTTATAGATTGATGCATGTCCCTTTAAAAAGAATTCACTAGATTTACCTCTCAAAAGATGATGTTTTCCAGAAAATTTCTTTAATTTTAGGGAACTGAAAGTTTAGACCATGTTTATCATACATGCAAGAGTATATTATTGGCATAAAGTGCCGTGATTTTATAAAAATGATAAATAGTATACGTAAGACTCATTTATTTGGCAAAATCCTTTTTCTTGGAAGATAATATGAGGTAAGAATGGCACACAAAATTTTAGTTCTTACAAAACAACAAGTGCTATTAGCCAGAGTCTTTGAAAAATGCTTTTCTGGTTCTACTCTATAGTCTTTTAATACATGCAACAATCAGAAGGAAATATGTAAATGTAATATGTATGTTCAGGTTTTCTGCAAAATTCACTTTTTTTTAAAGATTTTATTTATTTATTTGAGAGAGAGAGAATGAGAGATAGCACGAGAGGGAAGAGGGTCAGAGGGAGAAGCAGACTCCCTGCTGAGCAGGGAGCCCGATGTGGGACTCGATCCCGGGACTCCAGGATCATGACCTGAGCCGAGGGCAGTCGCTTAACCAACTGAGCCACCCAGGTGCCCGCAAAATTCACTTTTTAAAAAGTCTGCTAAAATATAGTGTAACAACTAAAAGAGACAGTAGATCCTGTAAAGGGCAGATTTATAGCTATTGCTTTTTTTTTTTTTTTTTCCTGCTTGTGTCAGCCCACCTTGGCAAAAAGAACCCTTTTTGCTTTTGGAGTGAAACCTGTAAATATAGATTTTTCTCTCCTTGCCTCCCAAAACCTTGTCTTTGGCTTTGTCACTTTCTTCATTTGTCACCAATTAACTTAAATGTGGATGAAATTCTGGAATGTTTCATTGTTATGTCTTGAGCATTCTTTTTTTTAATTTCACTTGTAATCAGTAATTAATATTCTTCTTTGTTCAAATATGAAATATGTATATAGAATATATAGTATTCAACATATATCTGAGGGCCTTAATTGCTTACACCATTTAAGTGTATTTAAACAACTTTGAGGTGAATTTGATAAAAGAAACCATATCATGTTAGGAAGTAAACCTTGTTGCCTTTCCTATGTATTTAAATTGGACCATTTTACTTAATAACTCAGAGGCACTTTCCTTTTTATTATCTGTAGTTATCTTTCAAAACTTTAAATTATCAACTCTTTTTAGTAATAGTAACTTCTCCTGTCTAAGCTGAGGTCTGAACAATTCAGAGATCATTTAATCCCATAGAAAGTGGGAAGGTGTCCACATATATGGCCATTGCTTAAAGGTACCCAGAAACAAAACCCACACATACATCCATGTGCAGATACCAATAGCACAGTTTTATATGTAATTTGGAATGTGACTCTAATTCTGTCTTTGATCATTTTATTCTTTAACGAATATTATTACTATATTTTTGAAAAATTTGGGATTATATTAATTTACTTTAATTATCATTTCCAGCACTTATGGTGGAAGGTATGATTCTTGGGAGAAATTTTACTTTTTCTTTTTCAGCAAATATTTTCTATAAGAAATTTACATGTTCTTTTATTTTCTGTGAAAGTAAGGCAAGTCACAAAAATAGCATCAATGCAATATCCATTATAACACTGTAAAATAGCTTTTAAGCCTTTTTGCTGATTGGACTACGTTAAGTTTTTTTGTTATTATTATAAATAAAGATTTTGTGTGTGTGTATGAACCGAAGAGAGATCTATGGGAAAATTATATTTATCCTGGAAATCTTTTAATTTTTTACAAATCTAGCTTTGTAGAAAATTAATTTCTAAAAGCAATCATTTGGCTTAATGCATAGAGAATCTATCCTCACATTTACTGAACAGAAAATAGAATTTGTAGTCAGCATAATGAGATTTCTTCTTCTGATGAAGATAGATTATTCTGCAAAGGAGTTGTATACGTTTTGCAAAAGAAATAACCTTGCTAAATGCATCACTGCTTTATCTTACTTAAGGAAAAGTCCTTCTTTTCTCAGTTCTAATGACCCTAATCTATTCGTTAAATGGGTGTAAAATGGTGTATGTATGGTGCATGATAGTAAACTATAGAGATTTGCATATAAAACACTTAAAGCAAGCAAAAGTAAAATTTTCAGAAATTTACCTCCCTAGGGTTAATTCATTAAGTTTGAATTTATAAAGCTACAACTGTGTTCACATTATTATGAATAAATATTATCCATTCATTTAAAAAGTAACTCTCGGGGCGCCGGGGTGACTCAGTCGTTGAGCCTCTGCTTTCGGCTCAGGTCATGATCTCGGGGTCCTGTGATCAAGCCCCGCATCTGGCTCCCCGCTCCACAGGAGGCCTGCTTCTCCCTCTCCCACTCCCCCTGCTTGTATTCCCTCTCTCGTTGTGTCTCTCTCTGTCAAATAAATAAAATCTTAAAAAAAAAAAAAAAGTAACTCTCAATGTAAAAGTACATAGATGCATTTTTGGCTCATTTATTTCATTATGTGTCATAATATCAGAAAAAAATACTTGTGAGTTTTTAATTTTCATTAGTGTTCCAATTAACAAGAGCACCAAACTGCTGACAACCTTCCCCAGCTTAATGTGATGTCTGAGCAAAGAGGTGTTTCATACCCTGCTCAGCATACAGGTTTTGGTATTGGACTAAAAGCTCACGATTTAGGTGTGGATTTCTATCAAAATCTGGATGAGACTCCTTTTTGGAGAATTGTGTTAAACTAGATAAATTCTAGAAAAGATCTAAATGTGGGGTTTATTCAGGAATGTCTCAGGTTTCAGGCCAGATACCTGGTAGATGTCATAATGGATACATTATGGGGGAGATATAATGGGGGAGACTGAAGGCTTTGAGAATGGGCCTTGTTTATCTAATTTGTTTAGCTAAGCTTTGACTTTCAACCCAAAGATTTTTTCATTGTGAATTATTTACACAAATTTGGATATTTTCTTGGTTTGAGTATCTGGACAACAGAGTTTTGCTTTTTAGTTCCTTTTTTTTTTAAGATTTTATTTATTCACTTGACAGAGAGAGACACAGCGAGAGAGGGAACACAAGCAGGGGGAGTGGGAGAGGGAGAAGCAGGCTTCCCGTGGAGCAGGGAGCCCGACGCGGGACTCGATCCCAGGACCCTGGGACCATGACCTGAGCCGAAGGCAGACGCTTAACGACTGAGCCACCCAGGCGCCCTGCTTTTTAGTTTCTAACTTAAAGAAATACTTGTTTATTACAGATAATTTGGAAATAAAATAGAAGAAAATAACCCAACAACACAGAGTAGAAATACTTTAGAGGACATGTTATTGTTTAGTCTTTTCACATCTTTTACCTTCCTATCTGTCATCTGTTATCTCTCTCTCATCTATCTCATCCATCTGCCTATTTTTAAAATGAAACTTCTGTTGTACTGCACATGTCCCTACAGAACATTTATTTTTGTGTATGTATATGTTTCTGTTTACATCTCTATTTAAACAACTGCAAAGTAGTCCATCTTAATTTGTAATGTTGTAAGCAAAACTGGAATAAATACACATTAGAGATATATTTGCAAATAATCATTATTAGTTCCTTAGGGAAAATTCATAGAGCTGCAATTATAAGTTTAACAAGTTCACTTTAAAGAAATTTGATTATTGTCAAATCTCACCAGGAAGATAACAATTGGTTGGTGTAATTTTTGTAATATGTCCAACAGCTTATATGAGTTTAACTAGATTCTATTTTTATCACTTTTTGGATGGTCTTTTAAATTTATCCTTTTTTTGAAAATCATTAAGATCTTCTTTGTGCTGTTATGGGTCTATATTATAAGTGATTGAAATGTTAAGAAGGGAGCCCTTCAATCATTAGTAAATGATAGCATAAGCAAGAGGCTAAACCAGAGAAAATACTGACTGCCACACTTTCATTTTTCCTCATGGAATGGTTCCAGTGATGGTCAGAGGGCTTAGGGCAGATGTGGGAAATAGTCTCACTGTTTTGGGGGCCTTGCAGTTATATAGGCCAAAGATTCCTGCGGTTTTATGGACCTGAGGACTGGGCCAGAAGGAAGGAGAATGATAAGGGCAAAGAGTGAAAAAGTACTAAGTCAGAGTAGATAAAAGGTGTCTTCAGGTTTTCCTACCTCCATCAGATAAGGATGTCTCAGAAGAGGTGCCCGAGAAAGGCCTCTGCTGAAGGCCCCAGTGTAGAGGCCTCTGAATACAGATCTCTGGGCTAGGATTTCAGATATGCATCAGGAATCGGGTCAGCTAGGGGGGGCCCGAGTTCTTGCCTGGAACGGTCTTCAGAAGCTGCAATGCATTGACTATACAATCTAATGTGGACAAGGCAGCTTCCCCCCAGTGAGGAATACCAAATAAAGCCTTGGTAATGACCTATGGTTAGGCTTCAATGATTACATATGGATTTGTGGCCAGGGGCTAGACTTCTCAACAAGATATGTTAAATCAAAATAAATATTTATACATTACATGATACATATGCATATGTATTGAATCACACAAACTTTAATTATGATTTCATTAAAAAGTAGCACATGTCTGCAGGTGGGTAGTTTTATCAGCCTGCTTCCTGCCAGTAGAAATCTGGGGGCCAAGAACCTTCTCTCATTTTGTACCCTCTCTTTCCTTTTCAGTCTAGGCTGGCAGTGTTTCTGCTGATGTGAAACTCTCCCTTATATGTCACATGGGTTCAGTTAACTAGACAAGAGGCACCTCCACACATCTTTATGAGACAATTCCATCTCAATTTTTGCTTTCTGCAGACATGGTTGAGACCAATGTGCATCTGTTTTGTGATGTCCATTAGTTTGATTAAGAGGGTTTGTGATCTACATCCTCACTGTCTTGTGACTGCATACTCTGAATTTTGGTCTTTCTCAGTTTTAAGGGAAGAGTTGTAGAGTCAAACATGTGCTTTTTACTCTAAATCATGTTTTCCTGACAGTAAATCTCTATCTCTCTCTGTTTTTTTAAGATTTTATTTATTTATTTGAGAGGGATAGAGAGTGTGTGTGTGGCGGGGGAGGCCAAAGGGAGAGGGAAAAGCAGGCTCCCTGCTGAGCACAGAGCCTGTTGGGAGACTCAATCCCAGGACACAGAGATGATGACCTGAGCCAAAGGCAGACTCCCAACTGACTGAGCAACCTAGGTGCCCCATTTGACAATGATTCTCTTTATACTAATATCTTCCCTGTCTGGATAGGCTGAGGATCAGCCAAATCAAGTCCTGGTTATTTTTTTCTTTTACAATTATTCCCGCAGTGTGCTTTTATTTTACAACAAGCAGCATGAAGAAACCAGACCACACCTCCAGTACCTTGTTTGAAATCTCCTAGGCTAAAAATGCAAATGTATTCACAAATTCTGCTTTACCCATAACTGCAGGACATAATTCCATTAAACTTTCTGCCTATTCCCATTAAAATGTTTCTCAGCTTTTTTTTTTAAAGATTTTATTTATTTATTTGAGAGAGAGAGAATAAGAGATAGTACGAGAGGGAAGAGGGTCAGAGGGAGAAGCAGACTACCCACTGAGCAGGGAGCCTGATGTGGGACTCGATCCCGGGACTCCAGGGTCATGGCCTGATCTGAAGGCCGTCATTTAACAAACTGAGCCACCCAGGTGCCACTGTTTCTCAGCTTCTAAGGCCACACCAGCAGCACCGTCAAGTTCCATATTTCTACTAATAGTCTGTTCAGTGATTTATATAGTCTCTAAGGCAATTTAGATTTTCTACTATGCTACTCAGTTCCTTTGGATCCCTTACTAGCAAATTCGTTAGCATCCATTTTACTACTAACAGTTTGTTCAAGGAACTCTAGGGTTTTTCCATCATGTTTATCCAATTCTTCCACTCCCTGCCAGCTGCCCATTTCCAAAGCCAGTTCCACACTTTTAGGTATCTGTTACAATACACCTCACTTCTAAAACCAAAGTCTATATTACTTTTCTATTGCTATCATAACTAATGACCATTAACTCAGTGGATTAAAATAACACAACTTCATCTTACAGTTCCAGAAGTCAGGATCATCTCAGTGTTCGTGGCCGGTATGAATTCTTACCTGAAGGCTCTGGGGGAATGCCCACTTCAAAGTTCACTGAAGTCCTAATGGTTGTGTTTTAGGACTGATGTCCTTGTTTCCTCACTGGCTGTTAGCCAGGAGCCTCTCTCAGCTCCTTCTAGCCAACCTGCATTTCTTGTCACATTGCCACTTCCCTCTGCAAACCTGCAATGGTGAATAAAATCTTTCTTGAGCTTCAAAATTTTCTAACATCCCCTTCTGCTGTACCCCACTACCTCCAGCTAGAGAAAGTTTTCTACTTTTAAGATCTCATGTTATGGGCCCCTGGGTGGCTCAGTCTGTTAAGCATCTGCCTTCAGCTCAGATCATGATCCCAGGGTCCTAGATCAAGTCCCTCATCAGACTCCCTGCTCAGTGGGGAGTCTGCTTCTTCCTCTACCCCTCCTCCCTGCTTGTGCTCATGCTCTCTCTCAAAAAAATAAATAAAATCTTTAAGAAAAGGAAAAAACAAAAGTACTCATGTTGTTAGATTAGACCCACCCAGACAACCTAGGATAACCTCCTTATCTTACTTATGGTAAGCATAATTATAATTTTAATTGCCTTTATACCATAAGTATCTGGTCATAAATCATTTTATTGATTAAACCAAAATCAATGATTATAAAAATTATACTTCATCATTTGACCCCAAAGTGCAAGTGTGAAAACAAGTCCACATATACCAATACATGAAATAGCTTAAAATAAGAAAATATTTTTCAAGAAACAAAAAACAAGCCACTTATGAACATAGAGAAAATATAAACTAACCAAATTCTGTAGTGTGGTACATCAGTGTGAAGACAGCGTTCCATGGTTGGGAGCTATAAATGAAAGACGCAGAATAAATGGGTATAGTTGGTCTGAAAGTTATACATAAGAGGATTATTATAATATTGTTAGTAACTATGAGTGATAATTTTTAAATTCCATATTTCACTAATTTTTTTAACATATTGTGCCATGAACTTAGCAAGTTTAGTTAGAGAGCTTTGTGAAAATAAGTTACCCATAGGCTATGAAGTGGCTTGCAAAGTGTAAGAGAATTTCATAAGCCACCACAAATTCATAATTAAATTCAAATTGCCAAAAGAATTAGGCAGCAACATTTACCTACTCAGAAACATTTTCTTTGCAAATTTAGAGTAGTGAACATATCATTCAATGCAACTATTTGCTTGAAATTTTTGCAATTATGATTTCTAGAATATAGCATCAAAACATAAATCCAAGGAATTGCTATTTCTAGGTGCCAGACCCCAAAAAGTATTTTCTTGGTGGATTGAATACATTAAGGTCACAAAATTGACAGACTGTAAAACTTTCAGAACTAGAATTTAGGCATACTCTTTGTATTTTTAAAATACATAAGGGATGAAATTCATTTTCTTTCTTTCTTCAATCCCACCTGGGTAGGACATGAGAGTATCTAAATTACCTGCTCCCAAGAGAAATGCTGACCTGTCACTAGCAGAATCCAAAGTTCCAGCCCTCCTGAGGGAAGTAATTGGCTAAGGTGTGGTTATTTATAGTAAGGAATGCCTTTTGCCTTCTTATAATTTGAATAAGTTGATATGTTTAGTAAATTATAACAGAAACCCCAAAGGATTCCAATTTTATTTGTATAAAGACCAAAACTCCGTATGTAGCTATTGCAAAATTTCCTCTATAATACCAATAAACACAATGTAATGAAAACAACCTCACAAGAAATTCAAACTGAGAGTCAACCTATAAAATGTGTGTATAAGCAGTTGGAGGTAGGAGTGGTTATATTCTATTAATAAGGCCAATGCAGGTATATTATGTGAAATTAGGTTTCACCTCTTGGCCAATCTCAGCTTCAATTCATGAAATAGATCTGAAATAGGAAAGGAGTACATGTACTTTACTTGGAAACTGTATCCAGATAATGGGAGAGCTATGGTATGCTGCAGTGGGTGATTCTTTTTGAGGTGAAACCCATTTATCCCATTCACCCCTACTCTTAGCCCTTCTAAGCTACAGATACGGCAACATGCAGAGAAGAAAAATGAAGAGAGTGGAAGAAGCAGGAGGTTTAATATTGTGTATTGTTTTATGAAAGGATTGCCTCATAAAGTATTTTGGCAGGAGAAACTATAGGAAGAATCTTCATTGCAGTTTATGCTGGAAGTGTTAGCTTTTATTTTTATACTAGCTTAGTATAATATACAATCAAACTTCTGAGTTAGAAGAAGTAACAGTTCAGTGCAACAGTCTTGCATGAAGAATTTCTGAGAAATGAAAAATTCTTCTAAGAGCTATGCCCATTAACTTAGCCCCCAATTTAACTTTGAGAAAGGGATTCTACCATCATCCAGTAAACAATAAACAGAAGCATAAATCTTAAGTTTTAGCAAAAATTAGGTCTGGAAAATGTTTTTATTTTAAAAGTAAATAAAATAAAAAAAATCTGTGATCTCACATTTTTTTCGGTTGTCCTAAAAGTTGTTAAACTGCCCTCATGTATCTTAAGCGGAAGGCCAACTCTGCTTGTATTTTATCCTCATTTAACCACAGCTTAATGGTATGGTTATTATAGGGCTGTGTTATAGACCATTGCCATAAAGAGATTTTTGCCTCTTCATGATTTCACTTCAAGTGTGATGAAAATGAGACCAACATATTTATTCAGCTTTATCCAGTTATTTGTGGTGTCCACAGCACACTTCAATCCCCATACTACTAAGCAATTGCAGTAAATAATTTTACAAATAGTTTAAAACATTTAAACACTAGTTCTATGATGGCTTTTATTATTCATTCTGCCTATCACAGCATGAAATGTTTGTTACTTGGCATGACTACACTTGTCCTTGGCATAAGTATATTTAAATTCTGATGCTCTAACGTGGGACCAAGCCCACTTCCTCATCCCTCTTTCAAAATTGATCCTCATCCTCATTCCTGACCTCTAAATGCTGGAATTACTACAGCATTGACTTTCCAAGCTAGTATGTAGTGTTTGATCTTGTCTAGGATACATTGTAGGTCCTAGATAATCCTCAATGCTTGTGGCAAACAAAACTTGCTTAGTTTCTATTATTATTATTATTATTTATTGTATTTCCCATTTTTTTATCAACCTTTCTCAATTTCAGTCAAGATTTAGTTATTCAAGAGTCAGTTCCTGGGGCACCTAGGTGGCTCAGTTGGTTAGGCACCTGCCTTCGGCTTGGGTCATGATCCCAGGGTCCTGGGATAGAGCCCTGTGTTGGCCTCGCTGCTCAGCAGGGAGCCTGCTCCTCCCTCTCCCTCTGCAGCTCCCCCTGCTTCTTCTTCTCTCTCTCTTTGTGTGTGTGTCAAATAAATAAATAAAATCTTTTTAAAAAGTCAGTTCCTGAGTTCAAGTAGTATTATATCTTCTTAGAATTTATCTGTCTCTCTCTTTCTCCTTTATTATTTCTTTTTTTTAATTTTTAAGAAATTGATAGGAGATTGCTAATATGATGGTCAGTATTTTAAGTGGAAAACTCAAAGAATTGTGTCGTAAGATCACTAAAATAATTGCCACGAACTATAAGAGTAATGCCACACTGGGAAGAAGTGGTTACCTCTAAAGCAAGAAATCAATTCCTTTCAGATTCAAGATATGAAGCAGCATCAGTCAGCAAGAATGAATTTAGATCATTGCGTGTGCACAAAATGGTGTCCAGTTCTGTATCCATGTCTTTATCTCTGCTCTAAAATCATCTACCCAATGAACATTCAAGTCTAGTTCTACTCATTATCTTAGTCTCTCCTTGCAGTAGGCAGAATTCTAAGATGGGTCCAAGATTCCTGCCCCCTGGTGGACAAGTCCTTTATAATTCCCTCTCCTTGAGGCGGGTAGGACCTATGAACATGTTGGGTTGGTGTTTCTATGACAGGACTCCATTTTAGCAGATTGGAGAGAGAGTCTTCTTGCTTTGAAGAAATAAGCTTCCATGTTATGAAAGGATGATGTTGCTAGAATTTGAGAGTGCCCTTCAGGAGCTGAGAGAGCTCAGTAGGCAGCTTGGAAGAAAACGGAGACCTCAGTCTTAAAATGGAAGTGTATTGTGCTAACAACTTAAATGAGCTTGGAAAAGGACTGCAGGCTTCAGAAGAGAACACATCTGGTTGATTTTAACCTGGTGAGACCCTGAACAGTTAATCTATGTAAGGCATGCCTGGATGCCTAACCTACAAAAACTCTGGAAAAATAAATAGATGTTGCTTTAAGCTTTTAAGTTTGTACTTAATTTTTTATACAGTAATACAAGGCTAATACAGTTTTCAAATACCAACTTATAGTTCTTTTTCAGTGCCTCAATCTGAACTCCATCCCACACAGTCCTATAACTATCTATTTTGATGCTTTATTTTCTTCATAGAATTTATTATAATCTGAAGTTATCTATTTTCTGGTTGAACAGTAAAACATCTAATAATAGCTAATAATAATTGCATTATTACAAAGTATCCATCTTTGTGCATTACACATTTAAGCCTCATTCTCAGCCCGTGAAGAAGGCAGGATGATTTGTATTTTTTAAGGGCTATTCTGGGATATTGATGTGTTAAGTAATCATTTCAAGATTACATAATTGTCAAATGGAAAGATTTGGATTTAAATCCAAGTTATTCTTATTTGGTAGCTCTTACTATACTATTTTGCTTAAATAATATATTTTATGTTATTATACCAGTTGTTATGTAATTTATTACTTTAGTCTTCCTATTGCATTTTTTCACACAAAAAAGAAAAATAAAAGATAACTTTATAATCTCATATAGAGCCAAGTATTTATTTTCAGTCCTTATAACAAAATATGCTTTTCCTTTTTTATAATGATTGAAATGCTCAAGATAGATTTTTCTTATGAAAAATGGTTGACATTAAACTATTAAAGCAATAAAAAACGGAAAATCCAGAGAGACTTTAATACTGTGAAGATCAGTTGCAAAATTGTTCTACTATATTACAGTGGAGTCTCAAAGGGTTTTGTTTGATAGTTACAACATGAAATAGCAACTAAAAAAACATGGGTAGAAACAAACATAATTTATTATAAATGCAAATTATTTTCCTTATTATGAAAGTAATGAACATTTACTGTGGAAAATTTAGACAATTCTGAAAAGGAAAAAAGAAAGAAGCATCTAAAACTCACATGTAATCCCAATTAAGAGATGGCAATTATAAACATTTAGCTATAAGATTTTAATATTTTTCTATATTTACATTTATACAAAGGGGTTTGTATTGCACATAATTTTTAGAAGATTTTCCCAGTTCACAATATACCACAAACATCTCTTCTTTATATGTTTATATTATCATGCTAATAACTATATTTTATTGTTGAGCTCAGGAGAGTTTTTCAGTTGTATCACTAATTAATACATGCATTGGATCAAAAGTTTTTGGATAAAGACATGAGCACACCCTTTATTGTTCCTGCATGATAAATTCCTAAACATAAAATTGCTGTATTAAAAGGAATATAAACATGCAGACATACACACTCTCACATAATATATATACATACACACACGTATGTTATTGTAGTATACATATACTGAAATGTTCTATGCAATTTTTGTATCCATTTATACATCCATAGGTTGTACCTAAGTGTCAAAATTGTCATGCATGTTGGATATTGACATTTCCAACATCTCTACTGTTACTATCTACTCAGATGTTTAAATTGCATGTGTTAACTCATTAATTAAAAATGTTTATTTTTTTTCACATGATAAGTTTTCTGGGATATTTTTCTTTCTTCATAGCTTTTACAAGCTTTTGACACATTGAGTATTTAATGTTTTTTTCTCTACCCTATGGCTTTGATAAATATTTCTAAATTAACCTTTGCCTTTTAAGGCCAGATGTCATTATTTAAGTAGAATGTAATAGGATGGATTGCAATCAGGAAATCCTTAATAAAATATATGTTAAACATCAAAGGAATGATACAGATAATCATCTCAGCTGATATCTATTTCCTTTGTAGAAATTGTCTTCAACCCCATTCATCTCCTCTGCCTGTCTTACTGTTAATATAAGAACTATTCTATTTATTTCTGATGTGAATCTCTACCTGAGCTCTGGACTCCATCTCTTTTTACCTTCCCATGAACTGTGCCCATTTTTTTTCTACTCCCCACTCCTGTAATTTTATGTTACCCACAGTATTGACTTTATGATTATATTTATATCAAGTTTTACAAAAGGTAAAATTAATCCACGGTGAAAAAAAAGTAAGAACATTGATTGCCTGGTGTTGGGGAAGGGTGAGTCCTATGGATTGACTGGGAAAAGGTGTGAGGGAACTGAGTATCCCACTCTTGGCCCAAATCCTACGGATGATCTTTCAGGTCTAACCGTAGGGAATCACAGAGGCTTTACCTGTCAGGCTTCATGGGAGAGCTGCCGTTCAGTCATATTTGCTGCACAGCCAGTGCATTGCAGTCTATGAGGGGATTTGCAGGCAAGGACTCAAGTCGTCCCTGGTCAGCTATATGCTCTTCCACATAGCTGAATTCCTAGCCCGGGTGCCTCCATTCAGAGACCCTTTATCTGGGGCCTTCCTCGGGTGCTTCTGCAAAGACTTCCTCTGGCTCTGGTGGAAGAGCATGAAACTCTTGATCTCCGGGTTGTGAATTGCAAATTTCAGTCCCATGTTGTGTGTAGAGATTACTTAAAAAAAAAAAAAAGAAAAGAAAAGAAAGAGAAAGAAAAAGAAAATAGAGGGAGGAGAGGAGGGAAGGGAACCTTGAAGACACTTTTTCTCCACTCTGACTCAGTTCGTTTCCTCTTCCAATGCTTCTCCCACTCCCTCTCCCCTAGCCCCACGATCCATAAAACTGCAGGGCCCTTTTAGAAAATACAGTGCAACTAACATGATGGATATAAACTGCCACTGCTGGGCAAAACAACAACAACAACAACAACAACAAAAGTCAAAAAACAAAACACAAAAAAACTAAGGAAACGGGAAACTAAAACTAAAGAAGTGGGAAACACACAGGGTAGAACATGACCCTCTCTCCACTTCCAGCCTTCTAGTCTCCCTTCTGGGCTCCCTACTAGAAGGGTCTTAGAAGCAGCTGATGAGGTTCAAATGTGGTTTGTAAGGCTCTGACCTCATCATTGCCAAGAGGATCATAGAGGACAAGGACTGGAGCTAAGAAACAATTATTTAATGATGGGGCATGCATTTGACCATTACCATAACAACCTTAAGCCTCAATTTTCTCAATCTTCAAAGTGTGTGAACGTACATGTGAGTATGTGTAAAGATTAATATACGTATATATGTGTGTATGTATATAGATATATACACATATAAATACACACACACAGACACTTATGCCTTATACCAGGTTAATAAATTTATTTGATACTAGATGTGGGGGAAATGCCCAGGTCACTTTAATCAATCATTTGTATTATCATAATAGACTATAGATGTGGAATCCCTGTACTTTTTGCTTCTATGTAGCTCAGTTTTGGTTTTTTTTTTTTTTCTCAAACACAGGAATCATTTCAAGTTTGTATTATGCTTATACTACAAGAGTGTAGTAGCCATGACATACAAATCAATGGTGCAACTTATATGAAATATGGTCTGATTATACATAATAATCACAAATTGCAACTCTTGTAGAAAGTCTTGAAATTTGTCAATACAGAAATATGTTCTCAGACTATATGTTTATTTTTATTTTATGGAAAATAATCCACTAATATATATTAGGTAGGAAGCCTTGGTAATTTAGTGGGGCACCACAAGATTATTCTGAGGATTAGCTGATTTTTTTATGTGTAAATACAATGCTCTCTATAACAGCATATAGCATAGTAGGTGCATAATGCATATTTGTTGAATGCATAAATAGGAAATATTATAACTGTACTTTTACATATTAAAAGTATATTTGGACGCTGAGAAACAAGTGTCCTTCCAATCACTAATTCAAAGACTTCTAAGTTTACTAGCATTAGACGAATAATGACTAACTGACCCCTATTGTGCTAAGCACTTTAATATATAATTTCTCATTAAACCTCTAAAGATCATGTGGCCAATTGGTGTCAATGACAGAGTTGAAATTTAAGTCTATGTGCCTTCAAATATACATTTCTTAACAATTTATCCCACCTTCTTGCAGCAATGTCACTTGACTACAGGCTAAACTTGGGATCATGGTATCTACTCAGTAATTAATGATGAGATTTTTTTGTTTTGTTTTGGTGGTCTTATGATCATCTTACCTGACTATAAAAATAGTAAATGGCTGAATTCCAAAATATGTATGTGGTGTAGGTTAGTCATGGTGTATTTTTCTTCCACCCTCTAAAAGATTTTGGAAAGTGGTATTTTAAAAGGCTTCATTATATCGGGGTGCCTCGGTGGCTCAATTGGTTAAGCATCTGCCTTAGGTCAGGTCATGCTCCCAGGGTCCTGGGATTGAGCCCTACATCAGGCTCTCTGCTCAGCAAAGAGCCTGCTTCTCCCTCTCCTTGATGCTCTACCTACTTGTGATCTCTCTCTGTCGAATGAATAAATAAAAATCTCTTAAAAAATAAAAACTGATGGAATATGTTTTGTGAAAAAGGCACACTTTTTGTTTATTGACATCAAATCAAATAAACCATCTAAAACAAAAGAGGGATATCAATTAGGATGCCAAGGTAAGAAAAAAAAGAAAATAATCTAAAAAATTAGCCTTTAATCTTTTTTCTTTTGCATTTTGCAAATATTACAGTCTAATAAATGGTATAGCACAGAACACTTTCTATTCATAGGCAAGAACTTTTCATGCCATGCTTACTTCTTAACATAATGTAATGATTCCACTAGGCTAGTGCCTACCTTGTGCACAGAGCAAGGAAGAACAAAAGATTTGTTGTGGAGAATTCTGGCTCAGACTTCATTTTTATTCCACACTACAACATACAGAGATATCAGAATCTTCATCTCATAGAATACTGGAAAGAAAAGACATTCTTGTATAATTTGCTTGCTACTTTTTTCCTTTTTCTTACTGCTTGCTATTCCTATCTCTCTTTATTTGTGCCCTCCCCACACACACACACCAAGCCTCTTGGTCATTGTAATTATGCGTTGCCTTAGTCCACTTGGGCTGCGATAAGAGAATAGCATACTAGGTGGTGTTGAAAACCAGATATTTATTTTCTCAGATTTCTGGAGCCTGGAAGTATAAGATCAAGGTACCAGAATGATTGGTTTCTGGTGATAGATCTCTTCCTGGTGTGTGGTTGGCCAACATCTCTCTGAGTCTTCATACTGTGCAGCTGGTGAGGCAGGGGGAACAGAGAGAAAGATGGAGTTCCATGGTGTCTCTTCTTATGAGGGCACTAATCCTATGATGAGGGCCCCACTTTTATGACCTCATCTAAATGTAATTATCTCTTAAAGTCCCATCTCCAAAAACCATTGCATTGGGGGTTAGGTTTTCAATATATTAATTAGCACATGTAGTATTATATTTTAAATTTCTTATTAAAATAACCAAGGTAACCTAGATGATCCCTTTCATTTACCATTTTTCAAGTTAACTTTCTGAATTATCAATTTTAGCAGAATATTAACAGACTATACATGTTAACAGAATTCAGTACGCCTATATTATTTTTAGATTATCTGGCAGATACTGCATGTGGATTTCACTTAGAGTATATGCGTTCATGTACTCTTAAAACATTGTTTTTGTCTGTTTATGTCTTGATAGCCCATGGACAATGACAGATGTGGCCTAATTCCCATATAAATTGCCAAGTCTGACTTTATCTAATTTACATATTCAGGTGAAATGCTGAAGAATCAGCATTAATTTCCCAGAGGCATTTTCAAATTTATAAAATATATGCAAAATCACAAAGAAAAGGGAGATTGATCAGGGAAGACTTCATGATTACTGCCTCTGTTGTTCCGTCATTATTCTCCTTCCCCTGTAAGAATAACTGGAGTTAAAACAGTCCATTTTTTATCACCATGTTTTCTACATAATATTTATCTCATTTATTTTGTTTAACACATAATGGCCATTATTAGTTTAATCTTGGCTTTGAACTTGAAGTTCAATACAGGAAAGTGGAGATTCTTTTTTATCATTGAGTTTCAGGCAGATATAAATTACATGCTACAGAAGATTCATAGGCTTTAAGCAGGTATGTAACACACATATACACACACACACAGAAGAAATAACAATTCCAAGCAGCTAAAGTTCTGGGCCTATTGGTCTCCAAATAATTGGAAGTAAAACACAAATGTGAAGTCACTATGCCTTAGTGTCCTTGTGTTAGATAAGGAAGTATTATTTGAAGTATTATTTGATATTCCTGAGGCTTAGAACTGTTTGCCTAAACTCTGATTATCTTACAGAATGCACAGACAGAGAAGAATATTTGGGAAAAAAACATTTTTTCATAAAAGACTTATATCCAAAATATGCAAAGAACTCTTAAAGCTCATCAATAACAAAACAAACAACCTGACTTAAAAAAAAAAAATGGGCAAATGATATGAACCAACACCTAACCAAAAAACACATTTAGGTGGCAAATAAGCATATGAAGAATGCTTATTCTCCTATATATTAGGGAATTTCAAATTAAAACAACAATGAGAATCTCTACACATCTGTAAGAGTGGCTAAACTCCAAAAATCTACCACCACCAAATGCTGACAAGGATTGGAGCAACAGGAACTCTTTCTTTGCTGGTGGGAATGCAAAATGGTACAGTCTTCTTGGAAGACAGTTTTTCACTTTCTTTCAAAGGTAGTAATAGTTTTCCTACATGAGCTAGTAATCATAATCCTAGGTATTTACCCAAATTAGTTGAAAATTTATGTCCACACAAAAACCTGTAGCTTTAATCATAACTGCCAAAACTTGAAAGCAACTAAGATGTCCTGCAAAAGATGAATTGGTAAACAAACTGTGATATAGCCATACAAAGGATATTGATAAAAAGAAATGATCTAGCAAGCCATAAATAGACCTGCAGGACCTTAAATGCATATTTCTTAGTAAAAGAAGCCAGTTTAAAAAAGCTACACACTATATGATTCCAATTTTATGACATCCTGGAAAAGACAAAGATCCAAAGACAGTAAAATGTTCAGTGGTTGCCAGGGATTTGGGAGAAAAGGAGAGGGATGGATAGATGAAGAAGTAGGCACTTTTAGTAAAATTATTTTATGTGATATTGTAATTGTGGATATCTGACATTGTGCATTTGCTCAAACATGTAGAACTATATAACACAAAGAGTGGACCTTAATGTAAATGATAGACTTTCATCAATATCATATCAATATGGATTTATCAGTTGTAACAAATGTGCCACACTAATGCAAGATGTTAATAATAGGGGAAGCTGTCAGCAGGGGAGAGAGGGAGTATTTGGGAAATCTCTGTACTTCCTACTCCATTTTTTGTACACCTAAAAACTGTTCTGAAAAATGAAGATGATTAATTGAAAAGAAATGAAAGTGACTTTCCACTTTTCCTCTCAACTTTGAATAGTATAAATACTTATTTATAATTATTTAAGGTTGCTAAATATTACCAGAAAATCAGCAAACTGGAGGAGGGATTATATGGAATAAACAGATAAATTAATTCTAGCAGATCTAATGCTAATTCCAGAAACACAAAAAATATGAGAAACTTACTAAACCTAAGAATATTTGTCTCTTGAAACTTTTCATAAAACTACAACTAACTTTAAATATATTTAGGATAAAATAAAAGAGTAATTTTCTATGATCTAAAACACTATATGGAGACCTTTGACCAAATCACAATGCAAAAATGTAAAAAGATAAAAACTCTCAAATAAAAGTAAAAAAACAAGATAAAATGGGTTCAAAAAATCCAGTTACTGTTTATTGTGAGTTCTGGAAGAAGAAAATCTAAATCACAGAAAACTTAGCAAGAAATACATCGCATTATTTTGTTGAATATATTAGGTTAGAGATATAATTCTTTAGCTTAGGATTTTAACCACATGGTTGCAGAATCTAAGATAATATGTACACAGATTGAACAAGGTGAATATATTCATAAGTTAGAGGGAATTAGGAATCAACATTATGTAGAAGAATGAGAGAAAATATGAGACTAGAAAGTAGCTAATAATGGTTGGATAACATCTGGGCAATAATCAACATGAATTAACAAAAGGAGAACTCTCTGCAATTTTAAAAAGCTTAAAAATACTGCAGTACCTAGAGGTAAACAAGCCTTGAGAGATCTTTTTATAAAAAGGGAATATTAGACACATTATTACGTGGCTAATGACAATGCACTAACTATGTGGAACAGACTGAATATGCAAGAGAAAGTTTGAAATATACGTATGTTTGATGGAGTAAGTTCTTAAACTATATGGTCAGGGAAAACAACAATGGTTTAATTTAGGAAGAGAAGGATCAATTATTTCAACTAATGAGAACATATAAACAAGCCTTATATTTATGGTAATGTTTCTAAATTGGCAAAAGGGACAAGAATTTGTGGGAAATTATGCAGGATTACTCCAATTATCTTGTAGAGGAAGGAAACAGTTTTCTTTTGAAAGTACAGTTGGGATTTTTATTACTGTTCTTTGCTTTTGGAACAGTGCCTGAGAAGTAAGTAAAGGAGGGCATAGAGGTGAAATAGATGGATACATAGTTCTGAGGACACTGTCTAGTTTGAAAACCAGGAATTTCAGTGGTGACCATCTAGTTGAATGATTTTCTTCAGAATTGTACTTAGCAATGCAGATATAGAGTTGCAATAATTATCAACTTTTTTTTCTTTTTCTTTTTTCTCTTTTTCTGGGTCTTTGTGGCTATAGTAAGGCATGAAAGCTAATTATGGTGCTGTTTAGAGAACACGTGAATGTAAATATAAAACATAAGATGCAGGTGGAATGAGACTAGAGCTGATCTATATTGTAAGAAATATTGAGAGATCAAAGGAGCATAATTCTATAAGGTCTAGAATCTGTGAATGGGAGTGAGAAGAGGAGATAAAAAGTTATGAGTTTGGGGCTAAAGGAAGTAGTATTGGATTTTAGTATTTATATGGTGAAGTAGCCCTTGAGGATGAGAATATCTATGTCAGTATTTCCCAAAGTATAATCAGGAGAACCACGTGAATCAGAATTGCTTGGAATTTTAACCTAACAGAAAGTCTGAGGTGCTGCCTGAGCATCACTATTGTTAACAAAGACCCAGATGATTATTTGGAAACCATAGTTGAAAGGGCACTGATAAAGTTATGACCAGTTAAGGAATGGCAGAGCTAAGATGAAGTTCATTGGACTTTGAAAATTATAAAATATCAAGGGTAAGATTCTAAAACAGGGAAACCTTTGGACATTAATGATAAAGGTTGAAATAAAGAGAAAAAAAATAAAAGAATAACTATCTCCTTAATCCATCAAATAGATGGATATGGCCACAAATAAGTGTGACCTTTTTTTGCTAATTTTTGACTTTCTGGATTAGACGACATGACTGGATAAACAATCTATGTAGATAGAGATAAAGTTGGGAACCCATGAATCAGAGTTCAAAA
Organism: Callorhinus ursinus; assembly: GCF_003265705.2. NCBI lineage: Eukaryota > Metazoa > Chordata > Mammalia > Carnivora > Otariidae > Callorhinus > Callorhinus ursinus. The sequence continues at coordinate 46,470,828 of NW_027397072.1, forward strand.
GTAAAACCTCAGATACAAAAGCTGAGCTCTACTAGCTGCTATTTCATTTAACATACCTTGATCAAATAGATATGTCAAATTTATGATTAATGTCACCAGCCCTTGATATATAAGAAATTTCAATATTCCAGAACACCCAAAGTATCTTAATTCATCATTCCTGCACTATCATCATTGCCCATCCTGCCCCTCAGGGGATGACTAGTAAAATGAAAAGCTTGGCATGGTCTTGAATTTTTACTTGAAGTGAGATAAATACTCAAGAAGAATGATATTGTGGACAATTTGCATTTTTGGAGCAACGTATCAGGGAACAAGGACAGTCTGGGACTAGTTGCCATCATGAGCACCCTGGTAGGGCCAACACTAAGGCATCCTAAATAGCATATGACAAAATACAGACTTATTTTTCTATTCTATTTACTGTTATAAGGAAGTACTTTGTGTGGTTCCCTTCCTGTACAGAATTAGGTGGGGAATATGTGAGAGAAAACTCAAAAGAGTTTGGCAGCCATGCTTCATCTGGAAAGGCTACCAAAATTCAGACATTCGGAGGCAGATCCATTTAACTTTCAAATGAAGCACCAGTTACTATTAGCATGACCTTTCATTTTCAATTCTCTCTGGTGTGCAAGGAAGTGCATCTATGGTGAAAGCAGTTTTGCTTAAAGAAAACATGAGGCGGTTTGACTGATTATGTGGAGCAGAGGAGAACATGTACTTATAAGAAATTTAACCAAATAGAAAATAATCAAAATTGCAAATCTAGGGACCTCAAAGGCATTGATTAGTATGTAATGAAAGGTGTGTCTTAAATATTAATACGAGCTTTAGAGAGCTTTTCTTTCTTTTATCCCCCATGTTTTAATTCCTCAGTATTAGAGCTCTCAAGACAGAAAACAAAGAATAGACTGAAACAATTAATTAATCTCATTCAATTTGGTTAGAGGTGCTAATAGAGGAATTCCACTGTGTTCCAGAATTTTGGATTACATCAGATTCCAATTTAAAAAAAATTCTCATATTTTAGCCTGTGTGTGTGTGTGTGTGTGTGTGTGTGTGTGTGTGTGAAGGAGACAGTGGGAGAAATAGGGAAGAAGAGAATATAAGTGTGTTTGTGACATATATGTATAGTATTACATGTGCATAGTCTACAACTTCATGTATTATTGGGTATTTCAGTAATGGACTTATTGAAATAAAGGAGGTCAGGCACTAAGAGCTAAATTTGTTCAAGCTATTTCAGATCCCTGGATATTTTTCAATATGAAGAAGATTCCTGACATATCCATTTTTTGAAGCAGGAGTGAGATGTGATATTACAGCTATAAAGTGTTATAGTGCTTCTTGCTGTAGAAATGTAGGATGGTTAAAACATACCATAAGCAAAATTTCCTTAATAGTTTTGTTAGTTCAAAATTTGCACCTAAATGAACATTTACAAAGATGCTCTTTGATTCAAATGTAACAAAGACAAACAGGTGTACATAGTTAAATTGTATAGAGAACAAAATGAAATATAGAAAAATTGCTGCTGGTAACACTAACCACTGTGTAGTTGCTAACTTAGGTCTATTCCCTACTAACATTTTTTGAACCCAATCCTAGCAATCAAGCAAACAAATGGATCTTTGGGTCACAAAATTATTTCCTAAAATATTCAACATGATATTTTTCATGTTGTTTGATAAAAGCTTGGGGTTTAGATATTATTAAAATAGTGTGATTGTCATCAAAACTCATACCACCAAAACCTACCCTAAATCAGAGCTTTTAGTTACCTGGAACAAATTGTATAGCTGACTCATTGACAACTGCTGGTGGGTAAAATCCTGCTGCAATGAGCCCACCTGAATGTTGTTACCACTCAGATACCCAGCTGGTCCCCTAGAAATTTCTTTGGTTAAGCAACTGAAGAATTAATTCCTGGTATAGCTGGCTTATCTAGGATCCTGCACTAGCTGTTAGTTAGGCCAGCACCTATCTTGGTGGGTTGGTGATACACAAATTGTGAAAGATTCTGAACATTGCCTATATCCCAAACTATCATCATTTGAACTATTTAACATACTTGAAGATGATATAGCTGCCAAGAGCAATGAGAAAAAAAAGCAGAAGAACACTTTTTAAAAAATCTATATTGATGCATAAACCCAGTTTTGGGAAACTGAAGTGAATTATATGCAGCAGTGTGGTTTTGATAAGCTATTTTGGACTAAGTAACTTCACATCAAAATAAAACACTTAGCAACTGCAGGGAAGTCCATCAATGAGAGAAAGGCAACAGGGAGCTCAGGACTTAGCATTGGTCTCAAATGCCTGGTGATGATCTGACTTAGGTTGCTAGACTACTGCTGGTTAGAGTCTCCATGTCGGCTGTCAGAGGGAGGAGGGATAATGGAGGGGACAGCTGGGTCTGCACACAGGGTATGCCTTGGGACCGGTTACTGCCTATATAGCATATGTGCAAGACAGAAAGAAGGCCTCTAAAGCATGCCTGGATGTCATCTCATGAACTAGGCTGTGGTTCACAGCACAAGAATGGTAGGGAAAGGAGGGAAGTAGAAAGTGAACCATAACAATGGGTAAATCACCGTGCCATGATCTATCACTCAGCTTAGTGTTAATATAAGTGAACTTTTTCTTAATACCTTAAGATTTTGGCCTTATTCATGCCTACAAATATTATAGGGATAATAAACATAGGGTTTTCATATATGTTTCTTATGTTTTGCACATCTACTTCTAAACTCATTTTTGCAGAAATGTCACAGGGAACAGGGCAGAGACTATAAAGAAGGAGGAAGGATGATTGTGAAGGCAGGACTTCACAAGGAAATGGGAACTTGAAGGCTAGAATCTGATCCTTAGCTTTAGACACATGATTTTCTTCCCACATTTATTTCCCAAGTTTTCAAAAGCACTGGTGTATAAACCAGGGTTTCTTTTTCTTTTCTTTTCTTTTTTTTTTCTATACAGAATCAGAGCAAGGAAAGTTACCTGGAGGCTCTTGATGGGAACAAGCTTTGGGGCCTGTAATGCCCACCACTGCTGTAAAAGGTGTTTGCTACCTAGTTCAAAACACACACTTTTTGTTTGTCTGAGCACAAGATCCTCTGGAGAGGGCTCAAGAAACACTGCTGACTACTTACTCTAGGAAAGTTTCTCTTCATTTAGTTTGTATTATTGTTCATAAAGTAATCTACATTAACCTTCCTTTAGCCAGGTTTAGGATTACCTAGTAGTTGTCTTGACTAGATTTAGGAATATTGTCAAACAGGTATTGGGATGAATCACTTCCACAGATAATAAATCATATTCATTAGGTGCCAATTTTTGAAGCTTAGCTTCAAAAAATAAAGATAAAAAATTCATTATCAAATGGTCATTTTGTAATCAAGCTCTGAAGGAAAGTTACTCTAGCCCCATGTATTCCAAAGCATTATCGTACCATTTAATCCATACAAATCTGGAGAATATGCAGGGTTTTTCCTTGAGGTTGTTACGTTGTTTGATTTGTCTTATCCTGCTCATTTTACCCTGCTCACTTGTGTCATATGTTTAGACCATTCACTGTTCCTTCAAGTTGCTCCCACCTGCAGATGTTTTACTCACACTTCATCATTAACTTAAAGTTTTGTCAGCAGTCACCCTTTTCTTCAGATCAAACCTAGTAATCTGTCATACAAAGGTAATTCAGCATCCAGACAGATATCCAGCATGTGAATCCTTAGTTCTTTAACATTCTAAACTCCTGGAACCTTCACCTTGACTCTATTTCAGCCACTCATTTCCATAATTAATTATCTAGAATTGCTGCAATTCTAAACCCTTGAAATCCGATACCCTGTTCTTGTATCCAGATCTAGCCTGGCAGCTCTCACGTGTGGCTGCCCACTGCATCGAGTCTGAGTCTTACCAAGAACTTGCCTTATGACTTCTCTAATGCCTTCGCATTGATTAGCCTCCTCCCAAAATCCCCATTACTGTATTTTCTATCTTCTCTATTTTTCTAAATTCTATGGTACATCATTTTAATCATCTTCTTGACAAATCCTCAAATTCTTTCCTTATTTGCATTTCTATTACATGCTGCCAATGAAACTGCAATTTTGCAAAAGTCTAAAATATTGCTGCTCAGCTTTTCTACCCCTCTTTTAAACTGCTGGAGAAAACTACATCTTTAGGCAGACTGGTGGCATCATACTGCCCATGAATCATTCTATATTTGCCTGGTCACAGTAACTATTTAAAATATTCCCTAATTTCCTCAAATAATCTATTCCACCATATCTGCCCCTTATTCAAAGCAACAAGACAGAGAAATAAAAGTTTTCCCAGAAATATCATTAATTTTTTACAACCGTGGCATATTGGAATGTTATCTTTTGATGACACCACTTTAATAGCCCTGCTATCCTGTATCTTTCTGTGGACTTACCTATTCCCATCAGTGTTTATACATGTTTGATGTTCTCATGCATTTAAAAATCTATTCCTTTACTTCCTGGTTTCCTCAAGATAATAAGCAAAACAAAAGAAAACCACTTATTTTTTCAACCTTTTTCATAAATAAGTTGCCTGAAACAATTTTATGTATCTGTTGTCTTCAATTTGTACCTACCTTGGACTCCTCCAGTAAGGAATACAAGCTACCACTGCATAGAAATTGTTCTTGTCTGAGTCACAGAAGGCACACATGCTGTTGAGTCCAATAAATATTTCTTAGAATATATCACACTTGAGCTTTCTAGAGCATTTGACCTTGTTGACTACATGGTAATCATTAAAATGTACTTTGCCTTTGACTTCTAGAGGCTATACTCCTATTATCTTCCCAATGCTCTGAAAACACTTTCTCAGAATGCTTGTTTTCCATTTTTAAATATTGATCTTTTTCAGACGTTTTGCCCTAGAAGATACAGAAATTAAAAGTGGTAACCCTGAGGTGATTATGGATTATATTGGTTTATATTTTTATTCTAAACCCCAAGTGCATACATTAAACCTCGTATTGGACATACCATTTGGTATTATCTCTGATACTTCAAACTTTATCTTGTGAAATATCAAAATTATCATCACTCCCTATACCCCTATATTAGCCAAGATAATAAATGGTATAGTGGCTACAATTAAAGAAAACTTACATAATAAAAATTAACACAATGTGATAGATCTAAAAAAGACCTTTCAAGGATGTCTGGTTCCTAACCTCCAGGATCTGTGAATATGTTACCTTACATAGGAAAAAGGAATTTTCAAATGTGATCAAGTTAAGGATTTTTAAGATGGGGAGATCTCCCTGAATTATTTGGGTTAGTACAGTGTAATCATTAGTGTCCTTATAAGAAGTAGGCAGGAGAGTCAGAATCAGAGGAGGAGATGTGACAACAGAAGCAGGAGTAAAAAGTCAGAGAGGGAGATTGGAAGATGCTATGTCCCTGGGTTCAAAAATGGAGGAAGGCACTATGAGCCAAAGAGTATAGTAGCCTCTAGAAGCTGGGAAAGGCAAGGAAATGAATTCTCACTTGGAGTCCCCAAAAGGAATGCAGTCCTTCTCAGCAATTTGATTTCTTCTGACCTACAGAACTGTGAGATAGTGATTTTCTATTATTTTGAGACACTAAGTTTGTAATAATTTGTTACAGCAGCAATAGGAAACTAACAAAAACAATTCTTATAACCACAATCCAGCAAAGATTCTCCTTGCTCTCAACCAAGTGATGCAAATTTCTGATATTTAAAATATGTAATTCTGATGTCACCACAGAAGAAGAGAAATTCTGGACAATTATACTCAAAGGTTTATGGCAAAGCCTAGAAATGTGTGCATCCTGGGGCGCCTTGGTCACTCAGTTGGTTAAGCATCTGACTCTTGGTTTCAGCTTAGGTCATGATCTCATGGGTCATGGGATCAAGCCCAGCATCTGGCTCCCCACTCAGTGGGGAGACTGCTTGAAGATTCTCTCCCTTTGCCTCTCCCCAACTCTTTCACACTCTCTCTGCCTCTCAAATAAATAAATCATTAAGAAATGCGTGGATCCCATTCAAATTATAAGGGAGCCTAAGACCTGTAGTTTTGATGTACACCCAGAAATAGTAACTGATATTAGTAAACATCTAGCAGGTCTCTGCCGTCATCCATCCTCCTGGTCATCAAATACTTATTTCATTTTTTTTCTTGTACATAGAATAAACTCACACTCTCCCTAAAAGACTCTCCTGAAGTCCCATCCAGTCACTGCATTCAGGCTAAGGTAAGGCTTTCTGGATAATGCCCGATTATCTCCATTAGATCCAGATTATTTTTTTTCCTGACAACCAGTAAACTAAAAAGACAAGTTATCTGTACTCCACTTCCATTTATACCCTGCTTATACAAAGATGCAACAAGGATGAGACAACCCCAGTAAGTTGTCCCCTTTGAAAAGAGAAAAATAGGAAAAACACAGCAGTCAGTACATAAACAGCAATTCCAAAATTCTTCTAAGCAAATATTGTGAGGAGTCCCTCGCCTGGGGATGGCAGAGATTTAATTGAGTTTTTATTCTACTCTCTGGGAGGAATGACCTTATACAGTGTTCTTCATAGTCACGTTGTTCTAATGATCTTTTTAGAAAGATCCCCACTCATAATTTTCTAGTTACATTTGAAACGTTGTTTTTAAGGTAGTCGCCATTAGGTTGAAAGAGAAAAGCTTGGTGCTGAGATAGATAAGATAAATAAAGTAAATTTGAGAAATGTGTCAAGGTAAAAACTTTGGGTAGAGTTCCTAAAACAGAGCCCAATAGGAAACAACAGTTGAAAAGTTTTGTTAGAGGGCGCCTGGGTGGCTCAGTTGGTTAAGCTACTGTCTTCGGCTCAGGTCATGATCCTGGAGTTCCAGGATTGAGTCCCGCATCGGGCTCCCTGCTGAGCAGGGAGTCTGCTTCTCCCTCTGACCCTCCCCGCTCTCATGTGCTCTCTCTCTCTCTCACTCTCTCTCTCAAATAAACAAAATCTTAAAAAAAAAAAAGTTTTGTTAGAATGATATAGCCAAAGAAATCACAAGCCCAGGGTCACCTGGGTAGTTCAGTCGTTGGGCATCTGCCTTCGGCTCAGGTCATGATCCTAGTGTCGCGGGATCGAGCCCCACATCAGGCTTCCTGCTCGGCGGGAAGCCTGCTTCTCCCCCTCCCATTCCCCCTGCTTGTGTTCCCTCTCTTGCTATATCTCTCTCTGTCAAATAAAAAAATAAAAAAAAAAAAAGAAATCACAAGCCCAGACCCCTTGGCTCCTAACAAGGGAAACTAATCAAGACTTAAAACAGATTCTGAGAACTCTGCTTTTTCTAATGAGAAGGCAGATTTTCAGGACTATGCAAGCCTCAATAATGGGTATATTCCACAGAACCATAACTCAAAAAAGGCTATGAGTGCCATAAATAAATAGGACACTCCTGATGCAAGAGTAGTGGTGAAAACTTAGATGAATGATCCCAAGGGCTTACTATGATCATGTAAGTCCTAGCTATAATTGAGCTATGTAGTACATTATCATTATTTTCCCTTTTCTGTTCTTATCATCTTCAGTTCTTCAGGGCCAGTCCATTTCATGAAAGGGTTCCAACATCCTTGCATATTTAAGTGGGAAATCAGAAGGGTGTCCAAGCAGAAGGGTAATTTTGAGAGAATAATTTATGACTACAGACAAATGGTTAGGAATTTGGACTCCAGCAATGAGTGCCAGCATATCATCAATTTACAAAAACCACAGGAAACCCACTTGCCCTCACTGGTCATCACTCTGGAGAGAGGAGTAGGTCACCAGTTTTGTGCAGGTCCCACAGAATATTCAGAAGACACAATGTGTTTTTGTGGACCTCAATCTCTTGCACCACATGAGGTCATGTTTCCTACTCCACTTTTTCATACACCCATATGGCACATCAAAAAGGAACACATGGAGAATGAAAATAACTTTTTATCATACAAAGTAAGTTACCAAAAGTCATAGTTATTAGCTTGGGCATAGGTTACTGGAATTGGTCATTATGAAATCCCCCAACCCCCACCTTGCCCCATTCACCAAATAGGGAGTAAGGAGATAAAATCAGTAGTGGAAAAATAAAGGAAATACATTTTCTATGCACATAAATTTAAGATGTGGGTAAATTTATGACCTCACTAGAGTTATAATATAGTTCTTCCATTAATTGTAAAGTTTTAAGTGAAAAATGCAATTATTGTAAGCTGCAGTATTCTCACTGATTAGCTGAAAGCAAGAGACTTTTTGATTACTAAATTTCTTCCCTATTCTACAATTATGTATAAGTCTTATCTCAAGCCTTTTTCTTCTGCCATGTCATTTGGACATCAGGACTAAAATGATCACATCTTATTTAGTCTTTCTTTGGTGAGTTTGTTTGTGTAGCAGTATGAATAGTTTTCTCAACAGGGAGACATTAGAAAGATGTACAGTTGGGTTCTACTAGGTGGGAAGAAAATAAATGCCTTCAGCTTTAACATAAACACATTAGCTACATGTGAAGATTTAAACCATCTAATTTGCATAATGAACATTTTATGCCACATTATTTGCACCTGGTTTACAAATTTACTGAGCTTTTCACAACAATTATCAATGATCATATCAAAATGTCAAATGTCCCAAAATGACATTTCACTAGGTAGTTATCAAAAAGATTTGTTTTCGCTTTGATATTTGTTGACAGTTTAATTTGTTGCAATTTATTATGTAAGGAGAACTATTGAAAAAACTGTGTCATCTTTTTTCTTATTTTTGTCAAGGAAAGAATGAAGAAAAAGAAAAGGTGAAATTTAGACCTCTCAAAATCACACTTAATACTGTGGCATAAAGAAATGTGTACATCTTTAAAAATATATTTATAACAAAAATAACTAAGTTAGAAAATGTACACAAGCAAACAATATACATTTTACACCTTTTCACTCCATCAATAATTGTTGTTACAGTTTTTCTATTATTCTTAGCATTTTATAATATATCTTTATACTTAAATACAATCAGATCAAATATACACCTAGTTTTGGGCGCCTGGGTGGCTCGGTTGGTTAAGCGACTGCCTTCGGCTCAGGTCATGATCCTGGAGTCCCAGGATCAAGTCCCGCATGAGGCTCCCTGCTCAGCAGGGAGTCTGCTTCTCCCTCTGACCCTCTTCCCTCTCGTGCTCTCTGTCTCTCATTCTCTTTTTCTCAAATAAATAAAATCTTTAAAAAATATATATATATACACCTAGTTTTGTAATTCTACTTTCACTTATCAATATATCATACGTTCATACAGATAAATATTTCTAGTAAACAACTATTTAATTCATTCTATTATACTACAATTTATCTAAGCAAAGCCCTATTTAGATAATTGCAGTATTGCTAATTTTGCTATTATAATAAAGACAGTAGTGATGAACATTTTTCAGTTTAATCCTACCATAGAACTATATATATTTCTTTGACATAAATACTTTGAAGGTGAGTTTTTAGATTAAGGGTTAGTATAAAAATCTAATACCTTTTAATTAGTACTCAGCAGTATTATTAAAACTTTAGTCAAAATAATGTTTTGAAATATGTTGAGCCAGAGGAGGTTGTGTGTATAAGATATTCACAGCAATATCACAAAAACCCTGAAGGATTATTTCAGATAATTAAGAAAAATAAAGTTGTTTTTTTTTCCTCATGTTGAGCAAATGTTGGAGTTTGAGATTGAGCTATCGGCTATACATGCAAAGAAAAGGATTTGTTGAACATAGATAAATATCAAATAATTCCACAAGTAAGGAATTAGTGGTGTTCTAATGAAGAATGGTGAAAGAATTAACCAATAATTATTGGTTAGGTAGCCCATGAGTCTGGAGTTGATCAATGTCTGAAATGTTTCTACCTCTGTGGAATTAGCCCATAATTAAAGCTTGCCAAACTCCAGTTTTCATGCTGCTGTGGAGGACAGCTTTGATGAACCTGATCTCTCTCCTCCAAGCTTACACCAGAATTATGTCTGAGACCCATTTTAACACCAAGGGAAGTATGGAGGTTAGTTCTAGAGACCTGAATTTGCCTTGCATTAGCCATTTTTTGAAACCACAAGCCTAAATCTGGAGTAACCTGGACTCTCCCTGTCTCTGAAACATGTGAGAAATACACCCTCTAGATGTCTTTTAATTCTGCTAATTTCACCCTGCTTCCTCTCCTACCCAGATTTTTGTGTTTTGATTGTGCTTTTTTGAAAAGATGCATCTTATTCTTTTCAAACTTAGAACAAATAGAGATGATACACAATTTATATAAGCTCTGTTCTCATTTCCCTGGAGTCTAAATATTGATTTAACCCAGGTTCCCTGAGTATATTAGCTCGGCATCAGGGAAATCCAAATCAAAACCTCAATGAGATACCACCTCACACCAGTCAGAGTGGCTAAAATTAACAAGTCAGGAAATGACAGATGTTGGCAGGGATGCAGAGAAAGGGGAACCCTCCTACACTGCTGGTGGGAATGAAACTGGTGCAACCACTCTGGAAAACAGTATGGAGGTTCCTCAAAAAGTTGAAAACAGAGCTACCATATGACCCAGCAATTGCAGTACTGGGTATTTACCCCAAAGATACAAATGTAGGGATCCAAAGGGGTACGTGCATCTCAATGTTTATAGCAGCAATGTCCACAATAGCCAAACTATGGAAAGAGCCAAGATGTCCATCAACAGATGAATGGATAAAGAAGATGTAGTATATATATACAATGGAATATTATGTAGCCATCAAAAGGAATGAAATCTTGCTATTTGCAATGATGTGGATGGAACTGGAGGGTATTATGATGAGCGAAATAAGTCAATCAGAGAAAGACAAGTACCATGTGATCTCACTGATATGAGGAATTCTTAATCTCAGGAAACAAACTGAGGGTTGCTGGAGTGGTGGGGGTTGGGAGGAATGGGGTGGCTGGGTGATAGACATTGGGGAGGGTATATGCTATGGTGAGTGCTGTGAATTGTGTAAGGCTGTTGATTCACAGACCTGTACCTCTGAAACAAATAATACATTATATGTTAAAAAAAAGAAGAAGATATCAGGAAGGGAGAAATGAAGGGGGGGGATCGGAGGGGGAAATGAACCATGAGAGACTATGGACTCTGAGAAACAAACTGAGGGTTCTAGAGGGGAGGGGGGTGGGGGGATGTGTTAGCCTGGTGATGGGTATTAAAGAGGGCACGTACTGAATGGAGCACTGGGTGTTATATGCAAACAATGAATCATGGAACACTACATCAAAAACTAATGATGTAATGTATGGTGATTGAAATAACATAATAAAAAAAGAAAGACACAATAGATTATTTGAGACATATTTAATACAGACTTTTTCTAAAATTTAAGGCTAATATTTGTATAATTAAAGATAAAAATCACTTTTTTTTACCAGCAATTAAAAATATACCAAATGAACAAGTCTTCCTGTCATTGTTCCGATCAGCTATTCAAGTGCAAGTAGCATTTACTGGACACCAGCTATGTGCCAGTCCTTTTGTTTCTCTCTTTGGCTAAAGTTATATTCTTAGGGTCACATAATCCCCCAACATTTAAGAAATAGCAGCCCAATATCTGAACTCGAGCGATCAGGAAAAGAAAATTTAGTGAGTATTCCCTTTTGAAAAAAATAAATAACCGATCTGTAAAATAATTGTGAGTATTAATGATTGCAAATGATCTTACTAATGACCTAAATGGTTGTTTTTTTATGTGAACATTAATATTTGGACAAAATCCCTTAGTTTATAGCTGATTCAGAGCCTGTGAATTGTGATATTGATCATACCATTGATTTGTTGTCTGGCACCAGGAAAGGCACTTAATAGCTGTCAGTTAGTACTTCTGAAAATATGGAGTTGAATGTGCTCATGATATTGTTTTGACAATTTAGTGATAAAATGTCAAAATATTCACAAATCAACATATTTTAATAATGTCTTTGCCATGTATTGCTAACATGAATGCCAATGTGTAGTCACATTTTAAAAACTGCTAATTTATCCTTTCTTCTGTGATGCCCATCACTTCACAACTGATATAGGATAGAATTTCCTGAAAACAGAATGAAAATCTATTCAAGGCAAAATTGAAAGTATATTTTGGTTAATGTTTTGAACCTTTGTATGAATTTCAAGAAAAGTAACTGATGTCCATGCTATGACAATATAGTTAGTATTTTGCCTCTGTAAAAATGTGATTTTGAAGCTGAGATCTCAGAGAAAACATGCATAAAAAATAAATAACATTTAAGAATTTAAAGATAAGCTATTACCAGAAAATTAGGGCTTACAGATCTTGCAGTGTGAGCATATGTGCATGCACGTGTGCGTGCGCATGCAAACACACACACACACACACACACCATGGTTGAGCTTTAGGTTGCAATTTCTGGCTGCATTAAATGTTTTACATAATGAACTGAAAAAGAAAGAAATGAACTTTTCAGCAGGAACTTACTGTAAGCTAAAGCATGGGGTTTTTATTCCCTCTGCCATAATTTGCTAATTGAGAGAGAGGAAGGAAGGTACGAAACCACAAAAAATGCATTTAGCAGCTACTATGAGTCAAGCCTCATTCAATTTACTTTATACAACCATGTGAAGTAGAAAGCAGCTGGGGAGAAACTTGAAGGTTTTTCTGAAGAAGTTTGAAAAAATGAAGGAGGGGGGCCTTCTGACAATTGGTCTAATTAATTACACTAACAGTATATGATAAAAGTAAATGATCTGATATATACTAATAGTAAAAGTTATTAAGTGGATTTTAAAGGAAAACCCAAGGAGTTTGACCACACTAACTCCAAAGTGACTAGCCTAAATTCAGAGCTGGAAGCTTGTAATACAAGAAAATCAGACTGAATTTATTGCATTCAGTGAAAATTCTTTGCTAAGGAAATGTTGATGGTTAACATGCATTAAGAAACATAAAGAGGGAGGGGCGCCTGGCTGGCTCAGATGTTAAGCGTCTGCCTTGGGCTCCGGTCATGATCCCAGGCTCCTGGGATGGAGCCCCTTATCAGGCTCCTGGCTCAGAGGGGAGGGAGCCTGCTTCTCCCTCTCTTCTCTGCCTCTCCCCCTGCTCATGCTCTCTCTCTCTCTCTGTATCTCTGTGTTTCAAATGAATAAATAATAGCTTTTTTAAAAAAGAAACATAAAGGATAATTTAAGAGTGTTTATTCAGCACTGCCCAGATGAGAGAGACCTTGAATCTAGACGGTAATCAATGATCATCAGTGTTGCCACAGTGGTGAGCTATTTTTTTTGTTTTTTGTTTTTGAAAGAGGAAGGTGGATTCATTAGTCTTCCCTGTGTCTCCATGGTTTGGTTAAAATATTACATATTAATATTTAATTATTTCCTATGTCTTTTCCCCATATTTTACCAAGGACAGTGGTTCCCAAAGTGTTGTTACAGAAATGGCAGAGACCATTTATTTTATTGCATTATTTATTTATATATTTTACTTCAATCTCTCTACCACCAAAACAGAGCGTCAGACCTAGAACCTCTAGATCTCCTCCAAGCCCCAGTTTTCTTATCTATAGAATAGGAAAAACTGTGTTAATAATGGTGATGCTGACAATTGTATGAGACAATTACAATAATGTTCAAAGCCATGTATTGACATGTTTATGTTAATTACATACTATTGTACTGAGTTTTTACAAAGGAGGTAAACATGCATGTATATGTATATATTGTACTAGTGTGTTAAATATATACATACAGATGCATGTATTGTTATATGAATACAAGAGGAAGAAGCACATGTCAAATAGTAACACTGCCAATTGGTAGGAGATGTTACTTTAGAACTCCAGAGATCAGAGTGCTAAGACCCACAGGCCAAATCCAGCTTACTGCCCATTTCTTTGTGTCTTGTTTTCCTGTGAGCTAAGAATAGATCATACATTTTTACATGATTAAAAAGGCAAAAGAATAACATTTTGTGACACATGACTATTATATGAAAATCAGATTTTGGTGTCCATAAATAAAGTTTTATTTACCATAGTCATATTCATTTATTTCTGTATTGTCTATGACTACTTTTGTTATAACCACCAAATAGAGTAGTTGAAACAGAGACCTTATGGCCCAGAAAGCCTAAGATCTTCACTATCTTGTTTGTTACAGAAAACGTTTTCCACCCTCTGCTCTAGATCATTTCTGTAAATATTTTTGTGCCTTTCCTGATTTTTCCAAATTTTCCAAATTTAATTGAAATTATTTTTGTAAAATTAAAGTAGCTCTCTATTCACTCTTAATTGTAAATCAATTTTAAGACACCATTATATTTCACTGAATTTATAACAAAAGGATTTTTTAATATTTACTTTAAAGTTATTACTATTAGTTATTACTATTAAAATAGAGTAAATATAAAGATAACCTTAATTTGATCACTTCATTTAAAAAAATTTTCAACTGTTGTTACTTTGAAATTTTAAGTGAACATTTTAACAGAGAATACTATATGTTGTTTTCTAAGATTGGAATGGTCAGTTAAATCTTGTGGTAGTGGTAATATCTGGCAAGTTTTAAGGTTAAATCATACAGGTGAGCCCAAGGATTACTAAGCTTGATTTGTAGCCAAAAAATCTTTCAAACAGAAGCATCCCAGGAGCATAGTCTCTCTATCCTTTTTGAATATCAAATGGTTCACTACAGTTACAATTACTGTCTTCCTTCAAAAGTGACCTCACACTGAGAGCACATGGAATTGAAATAAAAAGTGTATTTGCTCCTGTGAAATAAGGCAATTGATTATGGGTTGTAAAGCAGGAATTATGGAAGATTTCTCTTATACTTGTGCATTCGTAAAGCACACACACACACACACACACACACACATATTACATATTTATATGTAAATATATAAACAAATAAATAAATATAAAAAGCATGTAGAAATGCAAAGAATGTATATATTTATGTGTGTGTGTAAGCTTCCTAGAGACATCCCTTAGAATACTCATCTTCCACGTGCCTTCCTACTTTAACTTTTCTTCAAATAGTTTACCGAAAAGCAATCATTTGTTAATATTCACTATGCTGTATCTATGTAATATAGAGGAAACAGATTATATATCAATTTTATTTTGAAATATAGAAAGAAGTCATCTGAAAACCTTGTAGCCAAACTTCTCAGGGGTGTATTCGTTTTGAATATTTATGTTTAGAGAAAGAGGTGAAGTAGGAGGCTACGAAAACGTGGGACTCCAATATTCTTAGAGCAGCCAAGTAAATAAAATGGCACACAGTCTATTATGCATCAAGTTCTCCAGTAAACGGCAATTTCATAACCTCCTTTTGCCATGTATCCCGCTTCTGTTCATTAGATTGAGGAATCCAAATATTATACATAATTTGTGCGTTTGCTCATGCCTTTCTAGCTATCTAGAAAGCTTTTATGCATTGCTTTGATGAGTAATGTGTAGTTTAATGATGTTTATTCTAGGGTGGCTAGTGTAAATTGGATTTCAGGAATTTAATTATAGATCATCTTGGTGCCTCCTTCTAGGAGTTCTAATAGAGAAACTAATTTGATTGCTGGTTGCAGGATTTCACTGAAGAAACTTCCCCAAATGGGATTTCCTGTCTATTCTCTTATATTTTTGTTTTCATAGGATGATCAATGTTGTAGTTATTACGTGTCAAAGACCACAAATTTAAATATTTTGTTCCTTTTTTTATTTGTGCTTATTTTTTTCCTTGGCTAGAATTTAAAATTTTTTAGACATAAAGAAATGAACTTTTATTTTAAATTACATTTAAAGGCATTTTCCAGGTATGGCGCAGTAGGTTTGCATGAAAGATACAAAAGTGAAAAATATATGTATCCTAGTAATTTTTCTTAGTCATTAAGGTTATTATTATGGAAAAGAAAAGAATATATTTTTATTTGTAAGTAAGAGACTTATTTAATATAAGAGTATGAGTCTCCTGTGATCGATTTTAAGGTTATGGGTTATTCCTAGATTTGGAAGAAATAAGCAAGCCATTACTAAGTAGTGGAAAGACCATTATGAAGCAAAGTGGGCTTTGGAAAGTTCAGGGGAAACAGAGATATATTTAAGTTTCTTCGATCTGAGCACGTGTCTTTATTTTTTCAGACTTGTTCTTCAAAAATGTTGTCCCCTGCCTCATTTTGCTGATGATTCCTTTCTATTGTAAGGATGGGAATAAGCAAGAAAATACTAAAAACACAGAATAGCTAAAGGATGATGGGGATTTGGGAAAAAAATTTCAAAATATTAACCACATGGTGGCAAACACTGTGAAGGCCAGGTCTAAATCCCTGGATACCTTTTACAAATTCCCTTCACTTATCCATGATCTTCCTCAAACTTTCTTGTTACCAACTCATTCTTGACTTGGGGCCATCAGTGGGTGCCCTTGGCCACTAGAGCTGCTAGATTTTCAAGGAAAACCAGAATTTCCTGAGAATTTCATGAACTTGGTGACAGCTTATGGCCAATGACTGACCTTTGAGGAGGACTAAAGTCAATCCTCTTGGCCTGAGTCTAGTTTATATTCCAGAGTTTCTTAAGAGACCAAGCAGAGTCTGGACATCATCTGAAATCACGCCCTTATTTTGGTTTACTCTCTTTCCCAGCCTGTTTTCTTTATTCCATGACAAATTTTCCCTAGAGCAGTTGTTACTAAATCATTTACACTCCAATACTTAGGTCTGCTTCTGGGCGAACTCAACACTAAAACATATACACTGCATAGAAAGAGGGAAAGTCACTGAATTATGTCCTAAGAATAATATGCATTTTCACAACCAGGTTTAGGGTTGAAAGACATTTCTCTCATTTGAAGTATGTTTCTAGATGACTCGTAAGATATCTATGATCAGAGAAGAACAATGAATAATTTTTCTTTCATATACCTACCCATATTAATTAGAAATGGCTGTTTAGAATATTGTATGAGATGATTGAGATTAAAAAGGATTCTGTTTCTCTATCAAACATTAGAGAGACTGGCACACAATAAAAGGTTAATAACATATCATCCAAATATCTGTCAAATAATAACAAAGGCAAGAAGGAAATAATTTATTGTATAACTGTGATTTGGTGATACTGTCTAATGGATTTGTTTTGCTTGTTTTTTAACCAAAGGAACCTAGTATGCTTTGTTCTTTTCATTATACAATTACTCTATGTTACTATTTTCTACAAACTTTATTTCCAGAGATGTTTCCATTTATAAAGAGATTACTAATGCCTCCTGACAAGTACCTATTTATATCACCAGGAGGGAAGGTCCAAAGTATTTTTCTTTATACCTAAGATCACCCTAGAGATACATTATCAAAAGATTCAACTATTTTTCTAATTTTCCTATAAACAAAAAAGACATCATGGTGGGAGAAAGGGGTGTTGGAGAATTTTTTCTCCTAAGAGAATCCATTAAAGCATTAAAAACAAATAAACAAACAACAAATATCCAAATCAGAGACACTGATGGATAATAGATATTCTTTGAGCCAGAAATTAAAGTGCTGTAAGAAAAGGGCACTTAAATCAGAACCTATAATTAATGCCTGTAGTAAAGAAGCTCAGTACTCTTTTATCGTAATGGGGAGTCACTGTAAACTATAACCTTGTAAACAATAATCGATAGTTGACTTTTGGGGATATTGCCAAAGTCTAACAAACCCTGGGTAGTGATGGACATTTAAAGTTCAATTATCTTGTCCCTGAAACTTGCCTGTGTCCTAAAGGAAATCTGCTTTCTAGGACCTCAGCTATCATTGGTATTTTACTGGTAAATAACAGGAGGATGATTGAAAATTCATACACAGTGATAAAAAGTCAATGCTCTGGCGTCGATCTGGAATCAAGGTACCAATGGTTAGATCTGTGTGACCTGGCAAAATTATGTAATCTCACAGGGTCACAGAGTCTTCCTTTGCAAAATGAGGTTCAGGTTGTTTAAAAGAAAAAGGAGCAAGAGAAATAAGATATGAGGAAGAAGGAGAAGAAAGGAAAAGCGTTTCTGGTGATATCTAATGAGCATATAATAGCCTAAAGTACTGAGGCGGAACCAACAATGATAGCAAACAGTTACCTATTTAGTTTCTAGGTTTTATTAATTAACTGTTTTCCAGCTGAAAATTTTAACATCTACTCACACATGCACATATGCATATTTAAAAACTGAAAGCACCTTGAAGCCGAAATTTTAAAAAAATGTTTATAATTTCATTGTTTTAAGTTGTATTTATTTATTTGGGAGAGAGAGAGAGCGCACAGGGTGGGAACAGGGCAAAGGGCGAGAGTAACCAGAGCAGATCGCGCTGAGAGCAGAGCTGGAGGCGGGGCTCGATCTCAGGACCCCAACCCCCGGAATCTCGACCTAAGTGGACACCAAGAGTCGGTGTCCCAACCAACTGCACCACCCAGGCCCCCCAAGAATGTTTTTTGTTGTTGTTTTTGTTTTTGTTTTTCCCCTGCATAGGGAGGGTATCTTTCCCATAGAAGTTATGTGACCTTGCTTCAGGGAAAAAGGGCAAGTGAGAGGATGTCACAGTGAGCTGATTATTTTGGCCATTTTGTTTTCTTAAATCCATTCAATGTAAGATATTCAATATGCCAAGGTCTCATGTTTTGGGTTGGCATGTGAAAGCCAACTGTTTTAAGGCTCTTACAATTAAGTTGTAATGCAAAATATCGTTCAGAAGTATGATGATTTCTGGTTTCTGGTCCCACACGTAAGGAGCTTGGAAGTTGCCACTGCATCCTAAAAAACTAAACAGACTGAAAAAATCAACAGTTCTTCCTGGATCCATAAGAAAGTGGAGGACATAGTGCATGCTACTGCCCCCAACTTTGGAATGACAGAGGTGAATACAGGACGTTGAGGTTTCCCAGAGGAGGGACTCAAGAATGAATGGACGCCACCTTGAGAATCAGTGCAGGGTAAAGAAAACCTGAACTGTAACGGAAAAATTGCTGGAGGCTTAGTGTAGGCAACTGTGAAAGTTAATAACTCGAAGAGAACCCCGTCATGGAAGTGGGGAGGCATGATATTGTGGAAATTTACCTCTGGGAGCCCCTACCAGGTTCCCATCATGAATGTCAGAGAAAAATCCCCTCATGTTTTAGGGGCAGAGAAATAAGGAACCATTCTTGAAATATGCCAAAGCACTCTGTTCTTAACAAGGTCTGCTCTCAGAGGAAACCAGTTAACCAGAGACTAACCTGCCCGGTTATTATCAGAGCCTAATTGACCTGGAAGAAAGGAAATAAACAACTTCAGTCCACTCTAGCTGGTCAGGGGAGGCCCAGACAGAGGAACGCTTGTGAAGTTCACTGATCAGAGGCATAGGCTCAGTGAAAGACCAAGAGCTAATCCTGGTATTATAGAATGCTTCCTCTCTCCCACACCCAAACACCTCAATCCTAAAGGCCTATCTATTTATAGAGATTCCTATTTATTTTCCTTTCACCTTTATTGCGGTATGATTAACAAATACAAATTATATATATTTAAGGTATACAATGTGAGGGTTTAATATACATATACATTGTGGAGTGTAGATATCTCTAAAATGTCAAACATAAAAGTAGGTAAATAAATTGGTGTAAGTCATAACAGTTACAAATTATGCACATACATACTTGGTGATATATTTATCCCTATTGTTGCTACAGATATTCATGATGCATATTTTTGTTAGAAGAGCTCCATTCTTTAACCGAAATGCCCATATTGGTAGTATTTTGATTTTCTTCTTGCTTTGCAACTTTTTGGTTTAGTATTAATATTGTAACTCCCACTTATTTTGTATTGATTTTTTGTTATACACTTTTGTACATTTTGCTTTCTCTTTCTGATTCATTTGGCTTTAGATTATCATTTTTATGCTGCACATTATAACCTTTGATTTTTTCTGCGGGGTCTGACAGACTTGGTTGATTTACAACGTCATGTGAAACTTTGACATTTATTGTTACAATTGTTATGCTTGACTTACCTCTTTTATCTCATTTATGTTTTGTAGTAATGCATTTTTTTTAGTTTTAAATTTTCTTTCATTTTAATGTTTCACTATGTGGATAATACTTGTGGTTTTCCCTTTGATGATTTAAAATATAAGCATTCTCTAGTTATATCCTGTCAGAAAACTTCAAGAGTTCAAGAAGTGTGGAATCCTTCCAAGTCTGGATGAAGTAGTTCTAGAGTCGGGTTTTTCTGGCACATAAGCCTTAGCTCTTCTGTTAGACCAGACCAGGAGGCAAGCAATAGCTTTTTTCAACTGGCAGCATGTCGTGCAAGATATTCTGTTATACGAGACAGTCAAAATCCAGAAATTGCAATGAGAGAGCTTAATCCTTCTCAGCCTTCCTAAAATCTAGTAATATTCTTTGGGACTTCTTGAACTGTCCCTCCTTCCTTTCACTGTAGACTCAAACAAATGGAGTGAGATTACCAAACTAGAAAAAAGATAGGCTGTCAGATAATTTATGTGATTTTCAGGAACACTGGACTTGTGGGAAAAGACTTCTGAGAGAAAAAAAAAATACCATACATACTGCATGGGATATTTCATCTCATCCTTAGAAATAAATCCCTTTGATTTAATAGCATTTCTTTTACAGTGCAAATGCTTTACCTTCTTTAAGGCTCAATCACAGATAATATGAGTAAGAAAGTCCATTTAAAGGATAAAGATTAGCTGCGAAGGAAAGAGAGTAAAGTTAATGGACTGAGAAGTAGAAGAGATGATTTTAGAATATTGTGGTGAAGGGTTTGAATATTGAAATTTTGAAAGAAGCAGACAGAAGGGAGAGACGGGGAAGCACAAACTTGAGCATTTTCATTTTGTTATTATGGTGCCCAGAGTATCATCCCAAATTTACAGCCCAACCAGGAGCCTGAGTTAATATGAGGATGTTCTCTTTTCTGTAAGTTCTTATTTTCTCCGTGAACTTTTCAGATATCCATGCTAACAAAAAGATTTTCCTTTCACAGAAGGAATTCAGAGTAGGGGAAAACCTGTGGAAGCAGTAATAAATAAGTTGGTAATTGGCTCAGCCCTTTCATTTCTTCTTCCTTCATTCTCTCCTTTGTTGGTTCCTTCCTAAAATCTCACTTCTTAACTTTCTTCCTTTTTTCTCTCTTTCCGTCCTTTTGTTCCTTCTCTGAACGAATATTTATGTCACTTCTTGAGTGGGATAGATCCTCTGCAAGGTGCTAAACATGAAAAAAGAAGGAGACTTTATTCCTGCACCAAAGGAATTCGTAATCTGGTGTTGCTAATCCTATAAATAAGTACAAAGAGGGAAAGCCAATTTTACTATATGTAAAAAATAGGTAGCATGTTGGCTAAATTTTAAATTATAAATCAGAAATGAAATTATACGTATTTAGGATTTTAATTTTGTAAATGAAGAATATCAAGATGGTAATTAAAAATAATCTTTAGTTAGTACGTACAGATGTTGTTATCGGGATGTTGGCACTTGTGCTATTCTTAATCTAATCTTGCTGTTTATATATTAATTCTTCTATTTTTAATTTATTTTCTGTATAATATGATTTCTATGCCTGTGACACTTATTATCTGGAGGCATTGAGGGGCTCACACTCTTAAGGGAGGGTCCACCAAAGTCCCTGGCCCAGATGGAAGGATGGGTGTTGTGGAAGGGAGGGGAAGGGAAAGTTGAGATGTAGCACAAATTCATACATGCAACTTTATGTTTTGTATTTGTATGACTTTCTGTGGAAAGAATTCATTTTTTTCATCCGATATTCTGAAAGGTCTGCATTTCTCCCATTTAAAGACTATAGATCTAAATTCAACCATAAATTAAATATGCTTTTAATTTCTTTTTTTTAAGTTTTTATTTAACTTCCAGTTAGTTAAGGTACAGTATAATATTAGTTTTAGGTGTACAATATAGAGATTCCACATGCCATAGAACACCCAGTGCTCATTACAGCAAGTGCACCCCTTAATCCCCATCACCTTTTTAACTCATTCCCCCATCCATCTCCCCTCTAGTAACCATCAATCTGTTCTCTATAGTTAAGAGTCTGTTTCTTGGTTTGCCTCTGTCTCTCTCTTTTTTCCCCCCTTTGCTTGTTTGTTTCTTAAATTCCACATATAAGTGAAATCATGTGGTCTTGGCCTTTGTCTTTGACTGACTTATTTCACTTAACATAATACTCTAGCTCTATCCACATAGTTGCGAATGGCAAGATTTCAATCTTTTTCATGGCTGAGGAATATTCCTGTGTGTGTGTGTGTGTGTGTGTGTATAATATCTTCTTTATCTATTCATTAGTCAATGGACATTTGGTCTTGCTACTTTTAATTTCATTGGCCCTTTCATATATATTTTCAGGTTGTTCCATTAACAGAGAGTTTAAGAACTTTGGCAAACACACCAAGAAAAAAAATATTATATTGAAATGTTCTCATTCTTTCAGACTCTCTGCCTTAACATAGCTCTACATAATGCATTCACAATAAATATAATTTTGTTCCAAAAGTTTCATTTTACACAATATCAGGATTATACTTTCTACTAGTGCAATTACAGAGATTAACATTTTGGTTTCTTTACAAGAAAAGGAAGCCTTGACCATTTTACTCTATGTAAATATTTGATTTCTTATGACTGAGGGAAGAATATCATGCAGTTTATCATAGCCACTCCTACCCAAACATTCCTTTTCAAAAATCTGCAATTTTGCACAGTCTTTTGTTCATGATATCATATCCCATATCAACATTGATCAGTAAAAATGACAGTGACAGAAACAGCAGAAAATCAGCTGGATGTAGAGAAATTAACTAATCTTCCATGATGTGTTAAATCTAAGCATTTCCTTTAAAAAGTTGGCATTTATTTCTCAGTGCAACCCACAGAGATATAAGGAAATGCACAGTGGTGATTACATAGCAACATAAAAGCTATTTTGGGTCCAAAGCTAATAGTTTGCAAATAATCCAGATGTTGCTGTATGTGCTTCAGATAGATTATTGAAGTCCCTAGTACCACTACTTCCTTAGTTAGGGAGATGCTTCATTTTTAAAGAACTAGTTAGGTAATACATTTTGACACCTTTCCTTAAATATAATTAAGGAATTATAGGGAAGAAAAGTTCTACTGGAAGATTTTTTTCAGACTCAGAAATGCTGCTTGAAATTTGGAATCCTCTGGTAGAAGATCATTTCTTGGTCATGCTCCTTGAATCTAAGAATCTAACACTGGGTTTTGCTACAAATTTTAGTAGACTAAGATAATGTCCATATGGTGTGAGCTGAGTTATAAAGCTTATTCTTACACCTGAAACATTTTTCCTGCTCTTCTACCATCACCCTATTTTCTACTTTTTAAGACCTGGTCTTTAGAAGACACCTATTTAAAGTATGCTGCTTGAGGCAAAAACAGCTTTAGAAAATGCTGTAGATTAATTTATCAAAATCTATGCTTTTTTTTTAATCTGGAAAAATAAAGCTGCAGACCTACAAAACTAAAGTAGAAGAAAAATAAACTTTAAATCGCAGAATGTTTGTGACAAAGGTACTGTATTCATTTATTAAATCATTTTCATCATTTCCTTCTTTATTAGTATATTCACCAAACATATAGAGTGACAACTTAGTATAACACATGGTGCTAAAATTTTATGTACCCTAGAATTAAAATAGCCATCACTGACCTCTTTAAATACACCTTCTGATAGAAGAGACAGACAAAAAACAATCATTATTCCTTAATTCTAAAAACGATACATGATAATTGCAAAAACTACATGTAAAGTATGTGAAAAATATAAAAGTATATGTATACATAAAGAAGCACACATGTGCATAGTAAATTCCCTAAAGTAATAGTTTTTAATATTTTAGTGTACTAATTGTAATTATTATATTATCACCAGCATGTTTTTTCCTTCTTTCATCTACATTTGGCTCTAGTTCTAGCTCTTTGTATATTTCTGACAAATATGGATGCAAATAACAGGGTGCTAAGAGGGCTGGTAAATGGAGAAATCTAACCAATACCAGAGCATCATGGAGAAAAGGGCCTTCCATCTGGACTTGGAATGAAAACAAGGATCAATACTCAGTACTTGGGAAGGATTATGAAATACAGCTTTCAGAATCTGTGAAGGCCTGAAGGTGAAAAGAAACAATGTGATTTGTGGAACGGAAATAAGGCCAGACTGACTGACATGGAAAGCTAAGAGGTTTCTGGTTTATATATAATGCAGATAGCCCAGGGGGCAGCAGGTAGCTCAAACAGCTACTTTTGTACAGTCAATACTGAAATGAGTCTTCTCAGCTAAGGAAAGTCACTGAAGGGTGTTTAAAAAGTTCATGACATAATCACATTTGTATTTTTAAATTATGACTCAAGATGCAACATTGAAAGAAAATGGTGGTACAAGAATGTAGATGGACATAGAACACTTAAGAAACCATTACAGTGGTCCTAGTGACGAGAAATGACAGTTCAGCCTAGGGTCATGGCAGTGAAAATTGAGATGTCTTATTGAGATAGAGAATCAGGGGTTGGACATGGGAGGGTGAGGAAGATGGAATTCTCTAAGATTTAAACTGTACCTAAAGATAAGATATGCTTACAGTAAAACAAAATGAAAGAAAACACCACACACACACACACACACACACACACACACACACACACACACACACACACACACACACACACCTGGATATCCATGAAACCAAAAGAGAAATCTCAGTTGCCCTTAAAGACCCCAGGGAGGAGGCACCTGAATTAAAGGTATGTTTCCCAAATTTGCCAAACCCAGGTAAAACCCACACATGATGTTAGTAGCAACACTTTTTCACTTTATCATTCACCAAAGAATTGAGATATATAAATTTAAGGCTGGGATAAATGACCTTTTTACCTCTAAAATCTGTGATTCCATTTCTGAATTACCCAGCCGACTCAAATGAAATGTTTCATACCTCCCTCCAAAATACTTAAGAGGGCATAGAAATGGATAAAAATTTGAAATAATCCATGGAAGTGAGAATGACAGCCTCTTGTCAGTATCTGGAAGAACTTTCCAATTAATGAAAAGTGACAATTGATTGAGAAATCACTACCCAGTCTTCACTTTAAAGTGTATCTCTACTTCACCTTATGAAATAGAGGCTGTGCCAACAAAATCATGGTGATCTAACTTCCACACAGGCTCAGAGAAAAGCAAGCTGCTTGAATACAAGCTATCTTGTATTCAAGAAATGTGAAGAGAACCTGCAAAATACCTCTTCCACCTTGTTTTTTTTTAAGATTTTATTTATTTATTTGACAGAGAGAGAGAGAGAGCACAAGCAGAGGGAGAGGGAGAAGCAGGCTCCCCACTGATCAGGGAGCCTGATGTGGGGCTCGATCCCGGGACCCTGGGATCATGACCTGAACTGAAGGCAGATGCTTAGCCAACTGAGCCACTTGGTTTTATTTAGTCTCTGATCTTCATCTATCCAGCAAATAAATACATAACCCCTGATAGCATGAAACTAGAATCTGATGATACAGTAGTGATGAAGATTTCTGTTGGCCTTTCCTTCCTGGGATTTAAGGTTTCAGAGGGACTGAAAATTTAAGACTAATAGCACAAGACAGTAATTCACAGGTTACACAACCCTTTTGGTCTCAGTCCAATGCTACTAACTGGTCTTCCCTGAATCTCCCAACTTGTAGAAAGTATCACAGTGGCCTATATTCTTTTGGAGTTCTTTTCAGTCAAGTGTAATTTGTGTGAGTACTGTAAATGCCTAGCTATTATCACCATCACTCATCACTCACCACCGTAAGCCTGATAACAACAGGAGTCGACAGACGCCCTATATATGGCCTATGAGCTAAGAATACTTTATTTTTTCAAAGTGTTGCAAAGCAAAAATAGAAGAAGTAGGAGAAAAAGGAGGAAGCAGAGGAGGAGGAGGAGAGACGAGGGCAGGGAAAATTTATATGACCCATGAAACCTAAAATATTTGCTCTCTGTTCATTTACAGAAAAAGTTTGCTGACCCCCCCTTAGCACATATTAAACTCCCAACAAATATGTGTTGAATGAATGCACAGATGACATTTAGGACATTTGGGGCTCAAAAGTACAGTGACACAGATACAACCAGATACATACATACACTCAAATCATTAACAAAGGTGCATGCTAGGTGTTGTGGCTTTCTATGACTTGATCGGTTCAGAGTAAAGGAATCAGAATCAGAAAGAGAAATCCTGCTTGTAGGGAGATCCAAGGCTAAATAATAAATGTGTGCCAAAAAGACACAATTTGGCAATAAAATGGCACATTATCTCAGGTTATACCAGCAAGACATTTAGTAACATTCAGAAAACACTTCCAAAATGAAGTGAGGAATTGCTTAGTAAACTTGGAGATGAGGATGACATGTCTAGTTAAAAAATATCTGGTTCCAAATATCTGAAATATAGAGCCTGTTTCAGGAGAATCAGATATAAGTATATCCAATATTATTTCTACCATTTAATATTAACTAGATATTTTAAGCAACATTAAAATTTTAAATTAAAACTTAACTTTTAAATTGAAATTTTAAGAAAATGTACATTAAGAATAAACATTAAGGGTGGAAAAAATTCTCTTTTTCATGTACTAATATATAATCAGAGGAAAAAAAGAAGATAATCAGAATATTTAATTTACCAATAAAACCCACCAAATTGTTGATTCTTTTTTTAATTTCAGAAATCAACAGAAATTCTAGAATAACTAAACTGACAAGCGGTTAGACTTTTTAAAATTCTAAGCCACATTAGTAAAATAGTGTGAAATCATTAATGCACATAAGCATGAGTTATATAAAACTATGCAAGTTGACTAATCTGAAATGACTGAACTATAAAAGTTGCCTATTATAAATATCCTATCTGTCTCTCTGTTAATTCTATATATGCAACACAGTTGGAATTAAAATGCCAGTTGGCTAATTGATTTGCCGGGGTTGGGTTGGTGTGCAAAATCACTTCTGGGAACCACTGACTAGGCTTACTTCATGCAAAGTAAGACAACCCACTTGTGAAGATGATTATAATTGAATAGAGAAAGGAAGCATATAATCAAACAATATAAAGTTTCAAAAATGAAGAAAATAGTATACTTGCAGGGAAAGAGAAAAAAAAGCAGACTGAGACCTAAGCATACAGAAAATTTTATTACATGAAAAAAATGAAAATTTAAATCACATATTCTTTTGTGGGAATAAATTAATCCATTAGCCCAGTTAGCTAGCAACTGTTTTTTAGGTGGAAGGGATGAAAAAAGGAAAATCATTAAAAATTACACACACGAGAGGCACCTGGGTGGCTCAGTTGGTTAAACGACTGCCTTCAGCTCAGGTCATGATCCCGGAGTTCCAGGATCGAGTCCCACATCAGGCTCCCTGCTCGGCGGGGAGCCTGCTTCTTCTCTGACCCTTCCGCCTCTCATACTCTTTCTCTCACTCTCTCTCAAATAAATAAAATCAAATCTTAAAAAAAATTACACACACGTACACAAACACACACACACTGAATAAAAAATAAGAACTTAAAACTAATTTGAAGGAATTAGAAAATACAGGCATATATATATACACACACATATACACATGTATATAATTTTTTTGCCAATATTTGTTTGAGGAGTTGGGTTACCTTTCCAAGGCATAATAACATTAAAGGCAGAAAATCAAGGAAATGAGAGGTAGATTTCCCATTAAAAATCAAAATTTTTGTCATAAAATGCCATATAGATCAAAATAAAAAAGAAATATTAAGAATAACAATTGACATATTTTTTCATTCATACCCTATGCAAATGGTTTTAAATTTTTAGTCCTTTATTCTGTGAAGATGCAAGAAAGACTTAAAAGCATGAAATGACTACATAAAACAATATATTTAATCTCAGGAAAGCGTTACACATCAGTGTTAATAATATTCACTCTGGGGATACCTGGGTGGCTCAGACTGTTAAGTGTCCAACTCTTCATTTCAGTTCAGATCATGATCTCGGGGTCATGAGATCAAGCCCCGCATTGGACTCTGTGCTCAGTGCAGTCTGCTTGTCCCTCTCTTTCCCCCTGCTTGCTCTCATTCTCTCTCAAATAAATAGATACAATCTTTGAAAAGATAATATTCATTGTGTAGCAAAAATGATCCGTTCAAATATCAACTTTTATGGTTCCTGGTTGTGAGGAACAAGTTATTTATCATATTTTGTGACTATCACTTCATCCAGAAATGACAATATAGCCATATGAGAATTAAGTGAGTTAATACAGATAAAGGCTTAGAACAAAGACTAGCACTTATTAAACATCAATTCCTATTAGGAATAACATTAGTAACCACTATGTTGTATCTCCTAGATTTACTAAGATTACAAAGAAATCATAGAGTTCACTTTGGTATATACAGTTAATTAGAGTGTAATTGCAGTCTTTTTAGAGAGTAATTACTCAACATTTTTCAATAATGTAAACTCTGCAGATTTCAGCCATTCTAATTCTTGGTATTTATATTTGTAAAAAAATCAGAAATATGTAAAACATTGCACATGCAAGATATTTTCTTAAACACCACGTACATTATAAAAATGGGAAAACTCAGTGTCTTATAAACTTAAAATGGTTCTATATACTGAAGTATAGACCAATGATGAAACATTATGTAGCCATTCAAAATCTTATTTTAGAAAGACCATTATAGATGAGAGAGTACTTGCAATATATAGTATCTCCCCCCCCCGGAACCCCAGTTGCTTTCAAGATTTTCTCCATTTGACTTTGGTTTTCTGCAGTTTAAGTATTGATATACTTGGGTGTAGATTCTATCTTGTTTTGTGTTCTCTGGGATTTCTAGATTTGTAGCTTGGTGTCCATAATTAAATTAATAAAGTTCTGAACTAATATTAGCTTGAATATTTTGTCTGCTCTATTCTCTTTCTTCTTCAGGTATTCCAATTACATGGATGTTTTACACCTTTTGAAATCATCACAAGTTCTTGAATATTCTGTTTGGGTTTATTTATTTATTTTACATTTTTAAAAGTTCTTTTTGCATTTCACTTTAGGAAATTTCTATTGATTACCTGAAGCTCACTGACTCATTGTTTACTATGCCCATTCTCCTGATGAATCAAAGATATTCTTCATATTTATCAGTGTTTTTGATTTCTAGTATTTCCTTTTAGAGTTTCCATCACTCAACTTACAGTAACCATTTGTCTTTGCATGTTGTCTGCTTTTACCTGTAAAAAATTCTCTGGTAATTCCAATTTCTATATTACATCTGAATAAGGTTTTGATGCTTGCTTTGTCTCTTCAGACTATTAGATCATCTTATCTCTTAAAACATCTTGTAATTGTTTGTTGAAGACTGGCATATTGTATGAGATAACAGGAATTGATGCAAATAGGCCTTTACTGTGAGGTTTTATGCTAATCTGGTTTAAGTCAGATTGTGTTTCATTTTTGCTATAGCTGTAGGTGACAGGCATTTCAAATTCCTCTAGCATCTTTTATTTTTGTCTCCCTTGTCGTTTCCCTAAGATCTTCTTAAATGGAGTCTGAACCTTCCAGCTCTATCTGCTGTAATCCACATTTATTATACTGGAGCCTGTTAATGTGGTGGTTATGTGGGGGGGGGAGAGGGAGCAGGGGAGGGTGGTCTATAATCTTACAATTAAATTTTAGTCTTTTAGTGGTCTTGTGTCCCTTGGCTATGACCTTCACAAATGTTTCTTAGATTTCTTTCCCTATTAGGTGAGACAGAAAGGCCAGTTGGATGGAATGGGTAATTGTTGTTCCCAGATACAGTAATGATCTGGTAAAGTCTTTTCTCCTGGAGAGTAAGCTTTTGTTATAGGGATTGCTTTGGGCATATTTCAAAATGGTATCTTTTCCCTTGCTCCTGCAAGAAATACAAGGTGATTTTTCTTGGCTCTTCACCATGAGGACCTACTGGAGGTGCTAGAACCTCAAAAGTGTGAGGGAACGCAACAATTGTGACCCTCAGAAATTTCTTATACTCAGCCTACTCCCTACTTGGCCTCTGGCCATTTGTCAAAACTGTCCCTTAAGTATCTTAACAGTTTATGGCTCCAGCAAATTCTGTTCCAGGTAAGTTGATCTCAACTGTGGTTCTCTGTGTTCACCCGTGTCTCCGGATTTCAGAACAGTAGTTTGCCCTATGACTTTAATTCTCTGATGGGTCCAAGAGAAGTCATTGATATTTATGTTACTCTTCTTTTTTTCCAGTTATAAAAACAAGAGTTACAACTACCAAGTTCTTTACTGATTGGAACTAATGCCTGCAATATAATATTAAAAGAAAAACCAATTTTTTTTAATAAAAGAAAAACAGATTAAAATGTAGACTATATAGAAATGATTACAACCCTGTTAAATCTGCCCACAATTTAAATACTATTCCTTTAGGGGTGCTTGGGTGGTTCAGTTGGTTGGGCATCTGACTCTTGGTTTTGGCTCAAGCCATGATCTCAGGGTTGACTTGGTTTCAGCTCAAGTCATGATCTCAGGGTCATGAGATCAAACCCCAGGTCGGGCTTCTGGATCAGTATGGAGTTTGCTTAAGATTCTTTCCCTCTTCCTCTTCCCAACCCCTGCCCCTCTCCCAACTCATGCACACACTCTCTTTCTCAAATAAATAAATGAAAATAAAATCTTAAAAAAATACTTTTCTTTTAAATGGGAGGGTTAACAGCTGATTGTCCTTTTTTTAAACATTTTATGTTTTCCAAATTGTGTTTTTATATTATTTTATTATTTTACTTTTATAATTATAAATGTAGTTTGATGTATTCTAGGATTCCATGCAGAAATGTAGTGTAGTTATTTAAGGACTTTGGAGAAAATTTACATACTTTTGAATTCTTGGCTAACTTCGTTATATTTTAAGTGACTCTGGGTGAATTTCTTAATTATCCAGTGCCTCAGATTCTTCATCTGTAAGATGAAAATACTAGGATTGCTAAACCATAAAATTGTCATCAGAACTAAGGGATTACTATTTTAAAAATGCCTAGTACCTTAAAAACTTATTATATTGTTTGAAATAAGCAATTGAGAAAACATTTCATTTTTGAATTAATTAAAACAGGTGTAATTTATTATTCATTTCCCTTGACGAATCCATAGTCTGAGTTACTGACCATCTTCTCAAGTGGGTCAATTAACTGTTCTCCACCATCTGGCCAGTGATCTGTTCTCTTGCTTCCAGTCTTATGCAATGGCCTTTAACAGTGTGGGGGTCTGAGAATACTGGAAGGGCACCAGACTGGGGATTATCTGGCCATAGGAAAACACCACAGAAAAAATATCTGAATATTTAGAGAGCATGAAATGTGCAACTTTAAAATGTTGTTTTGAAAATCTTATTTCTGGCTTGCAACTCTGATACAATAAACATAAATATCATGCTTACCCACTTGACAGTCATTCCTCTGTGACATCAATGTGTCATTTGTTTGAGGGATTTTAGCAGAATTGGCAGAGATCATATTTGACCTTCCTTGTTTATTATGCCTTTCACTAATATCTGTTTGATTCTTATTTAAAAGGACAAACATATATTTTTTAACCAATGTAATACATTTTCTCAGGATTAAATCTTTCAACAGTTTGATTTTTTTATTAATCCATTCTTGGAAAACTAGGTGAACTTTTTTGTTAATGATGAAAATAAAATAACAATTGCATTGGGAAAGAGACCCTTAAAGCATGCTTGTCAGGCTTAGCCCAACATTTTCCATACCTATAATCTAGTTAGAGCTTTAATTGAAATCCCTGCTTTTAACCTGAAAGATGATATAACTTTAACTACAATTTTAAATGTGATTTTGAAAGTGGATTCTAGAAAATTCTCTGCAATATTTAAAAGAAGATTGGTTCAACGTTCTTATTCAGATAATTTATCTGAATTTAAGAAAGGGCATAGATACATGGAGATAGATTCATGGAGATCTGTATCGATGTAACGACTTCATTTTTCTCTATGTTCCATAAAGTATATCTATTAGAGTTAAAGAAAAACAAATTTATAATGGTAAATGCTGATTTAAAAACATAATAATTTTTTAGCCCTTACACACAGAGTTTTATATGCTTTATACCTGATATTCTTTTAAATTTCCCCAATAGCCAATGCACTACATGCTGCTATTTTCATCACTTTATATATGTTAGTGATAAAGTAAAGTCCTTGGAAAATCCAGAAGAAGCATTTAATTATTAGGAAGATATAGGATGATTTACAACATTTTGTAACAGTGCTGAATTTAGCTACAGGATCTTTAGATTTTCACACAAGACCACAGTGCACGTATACATTATTAATAAAACTTTGAGAACCAAAAATGGACTCACTAAAGAAAGATTGAGGAGTATACTCTGCAAATCATGGTACTAACAAATGATAACGTTTGATTTCATAAGCTCCCATAAACTAGAAATGACATTTGAAGTGGAAACATAGTTGTAAACAAGAATGGTTAAAATCTGTAAGTCCAAATGAATTTTATCCCTCTAGTTCTTGGAGAATCACTATTGGTGAATATTTGAAATAATAGAAGAAGTAAGAATAATGTAACAGACTGGATCTGGGCAACATTTTTGAAAGAGCAAGAGGAATCTGATGGTTGATGGTGTCAAGTGGACAATAAACAATTCAGCATAGTAGTAGTAATAATAAACCAAATAAAGAAACTTTTATTTCTTGAAAACATGAGAAACTAAACTTGAGCTTCTTTCTTCCTCTTTCCTGGAAACAAAGCCTAAACACAACACGGGAATGAATGTGAGGTTGAACTATGTGAAAATTGAAGACAAGAATTATGAAAAACCCCTGATACAAGAGAAAGTGGTTGATTCCCGAAGGGAGGAAGGAAGATGAAGCATATGAAATACAGACAAGGGAAATGTTGGGGCAGATTTTTTTCTTAAAGTTTTATTATGAAAATGTTCAAACATACAGAAAGTTGAAATACTTAGAATAAACACCCATTTCCTAGATGCTGCTGTTAACTTTTTTAAAAATGCACTTTATTTTTTGAAGCAGTTTCACAGCAAAATTGAGCAGAAAATGCAGAGAGTTTCTATATAACCCCTGTCTCCCACACCTCCTCCCACTATCGAAATGACACACCAGAGTGGTCCATTTGTTAAAATCAATGAGCCTATATCTACCATCACTGTCACTCCAAGTTCATAGTTTACATTAGGATTCTCTCTTGCTGTTGTACATTCTATGGATTTTGACAAATGTACAATGATGTATTCACCATTATGGTATCACACAGAACAGTTTCACTGCCTGAAAACCCCCCTGTGTTCTGCCTACACATCCCTTCCTGCTCCTAACCCCTGGCAACTGCTGACCTTTTACTGTCTCCATAGTTTTGCCTTTTTCAGAATGTCATATAGTTGGAATCATTCAGTATGTGGCCTTTTAATAGTGTTGTTTTTTTTTTTTTCACTTAGAAAGATGCACTTCAGTTTCATCCATGTCTTTCCATGGCTTAATAGCTCCTTTCTTTTTAGTGCTGAATAATATTCCATTATCTGGATATACCACAATTAATTTATCCATTTAACTATTGAAAGATGTCTTTTCTTTGCTTTAAAATTTTGGCAATTATGCATACAGCTGCTGTAAACATCTGTGTGCAGGTTTTTGTGTGGACAGAAGTTTTCAATTCATTTTGGTTAATACCAAGGAATTTAATTGCTGAATTCCATGGTAAGAATATGTTTAGTTTTATAAGAAACTGCCAAACTGTCTTCTAAAGTGGCTGCTATGACTGAATTGTGTCTCCAAAATTCAGATGTTCAAACCTTAAACTCCGGTGTGATACTATTTGGAGATGACGCTTTGGGGAGATAATTAGGTTTAGATGAGGTCACGAGGACAAGGCTCTCGAGAATAGACAACACAGAGCTTGCTCTCTACCTGTCTCCACCATGGGAAGACACAGCAAGAAGGTGTCCATCTGCAAGCCAGGAAGAGAGCTCTCAAAAGTAGCTGAACATACTGACAACCTGATTCCAGAGTTTTAACCTCCAAAACTATAAGAAAATAAATCCATGATATTTTGTTATGGCAGCCCAAGCTCACTAATACAGATATTGGCACTGAGGAGTGAGGTGCTGCTGTACCAAAATACTTAAAATGTGGAGGCAGTTTTAAAACTAGATAATGGCTAGAGGCTAGAAGAGCTTTAAGGTGCATGCTAGAAATAAGGATATTAAGGATGATTCTGGTGAGATCTCGGATAGAACTGAGAACATGTTATTGGAGAGTGGAAGAAAGGCCATCTTTGTTATAAGGTGGCAAAGAAGTTGACTGAACTGTGTTCCAGTGTTTTGTGGAAGGTAGAACTTTTGATGAATTTGGATATTTAGCTGAAGATATTTTAAGTAAATTGTTGAAAGAGCAGCATGGTTCCTCCTGATGACTTGTAGTAAAATGTTTTTTTGTTTGTTTTTGTTTTTTTAAGATTTTATTTATTTATTTGAGAGAGAGAGAGAGACCACGAGATGGGGGAGGGTCAGAGGGAGAAACAGACTCCCCACGGAACAGGGAGCCTGACTCGGGACTTGATCCAGGGACTCCAAGACCATGACCTGAGCCGAAGGCAGTCGCCCAAATGACTGAGCCATGCAGTCACCTGACTTGTAGTAAAATGTGAAAGGAGAGAAATTAATTGAAGAAGGAATTATTAAGCAAAAAGGGGCCAGATCTTGAAGATATGGAAAATTTTCGGCCTATTCACATTGCCAATAATGAGAAAGAATGTTCTGAAGAAACATTAAAGGTATGGCTGCAGTATCAGTTGATATAGAGTTTATGGTATTATAGGAACAGATACATTGCCAGTTTGAACTGAAGGGGACAGAGATAGGACAAAGGAAAGGAAAGTTGTTGGCCTTCTTGGACTTGATAAGATGGGATGATAGTGCTATTTGGTTGCAAAAGTCTGTTATTTTTCAGGAAGAGGAAAAAAATGAGTTCAAAGGCAATTCACATTTCATCAGGGTAACTGCCTTGATTTCAACAGATCAGTTGGCCTCCATTCAAAGCCTTGAATGTAGGAATGCCTGGTAGAACCATGGGGTTGGACCACTTGGCAGAGCCTGGGGGGTCAGTACCCTGGCCCAGCTCAGTCATGGTGGCAAAACCCCCAATTAAAGTCATGGGAATGATGTTGTTGCCTTGGTGGTTTTGGAGGGCAGAGCTTATTCAATGCTTAAGATGTAATGGAATCTGCCTTGCTAGGTTTTAGACTTGCCTGGGACCCATCACTTCTTTCCTTCCTTTTTTGATGGGAATGTCCATCTTCTGCCTATCCCACCATTGTACTTTTGGAGTGCATTAACTTGTCTGGTTTCACAAGTTCACAGATAGGGAGGAATTTTGTCTTAGGATGAATGCTGCCTTTAGTTTCACCCATGACTGCTTTAGATGATATTTATATGAAACTTTTTGCCTTTAGATTTTATAACTGATTCTGGAACAAGTTAAGATTTCTGGGACTGTTGGGATTCAATGAATGCATTTAACAAACAAGAAGGACATGAATTTGAGATGGCCAGAGTTGGAATGCTATAGATTGAATTGTGTTGTCCTCACCCAAATTCATGTGTTGAAGCCCTATCAACCAGCGTGACTATATTCAGTGATAGAGTTTTTAAGGTTAAATGAAGTCATTAGGGTAGAGTCTTAATTTAAAAGGATTGGTGGCCTTATAAGAAGAGGAAGAGGAGAGACAGAGAGATAAAAGAGACAGAGATCATGCAAGAGAATGAACCCAGGAAAGTCCAGGTGAACACAAAGTGAAAAGGAAGTTATCTTCAAGTCAAGGAGAGAGTTCTCACAAGGAATCAAATTAGCCAGCACCTTGATCTTGGATTTCCCAGCCTCTAGCACTGAGAGAAATAAATTTCTGTTGTTAAAGTTACTCAGTTTATGGTATTTTATTATGGCAGCCCAAACTGATGAAGACAGATCTATTTTGACTTAATTTTTGTAAACAGTGTGAAGTCTGTGTCTAGATTATTTTTTTTTCTTTTTGAATTGTTTTGCATGTGGTATCCTAGGATCATTTTTTGAAAAGACTATCCTTTCTCCAATGAATTGCCTTTGCCTCTTTGTCAAAATTGAGTTGATTATATTTATGCAGGATTATTATTTCTGCACTCTATTCTGTTCCATTAATGCATTTGTCTATTCTTTTGCCAATACAACGCTGTAGTAAGTCCTGAAGTTGGGTATTGTTAGTCTTTGAAATTGTTCTTCGATGTAGAGTTGGCTATTCTGAGTCTTTGCATTTCCATATAAACTTTAGTATCACTTTGTCAGTATCCTCAAAATAATTTGTTAGCTTTTTGATTGGGAATTTGTTTACTTCTTTATTTTTTAAAGATTTATTTATTTACTTGAGAGAGAGAGAGCGAGAGAGCAAACAAGCAGGAGGAGGGGCAGCGAGAGGGAGAAGCAGACTCCCCTGCTGAGCAGGAGTCTGACATGGGGCTCAATCCTAGGGTCCTGGGATCGTGACCTGAGGCAAAGACAGACACTTAACCAACTGAGCCACCCAGGTGCCCTAATTGGGAATTTGTTTAATATATGGATTGAATTTGAGAAGAATATTGCCATCCATATAATATTGAGTCTTCTTATCCATGCACATGGAATCCATGTTCATTAATTTATATATTTTAATAGATTTCCATATATAGATGTTGTACATATTATGTCAGATTTATATCTAGATATATTTTAGGTGCTAATATAAATTATATTATGTTTTAATTTCAAAATCCAATTGTTCATTGTTAGTATATAGTAAAGCATTTGACTATTTTATATTAACTCACATGTGGCCTTGCTATAATTACTTACTAGTTCCAGTAGTTTCTGTTGATTTGGGATTTCCTATATAATCATGTCACTTGTGAACAGACAGTTTATTTTCTTTTTTCCAAACATGAATATGTTTTATTTCCTTTCTTTGTCTTACTGCATTAGTTATGACTTCTCATATGATGTTGTTTAGCAGTGGTGACAGAAAATATCCTTGCATTGTTCCTGATTTTAGATGGAAGGCATCCATTTTCTTACCATTAAATATAAAAGCATATATAGAACTGAATATTTGTATTATGAACAAGGACAGTGGCACCTGGGTGGCTCAGTCATTAAAGGGCTGCTCTCAGCTGTTTTGGGCAGTCATGATCCCAGTGTCAGCAGGCTCCCTGCACAGCGGGGGACCCTGCTTCTTCCTCTCCTTCTGCCTGCTCCTTCCCCTGCTTGTGTGCTCTCTCTCTGTCAAATAAATAAATAAAATACTTTTTTAAAAAAAGAATAAGGAAAGGAAAGTTCTCAAATAATTTGATTTCCTGCTTCAAGAAACTAGAAAAATAAGAGCAAAATAAACCCAAAGCAAAAATAATGCATAAAATAGTAAAGATGATAATTAAAATTAATAAAATTGAAAAAAGGTGAAAAATATAAAAATCAATAAAACAAGAAGCTGGTCACCTGAAAAAAATCAAGATTAATACATCTCTATCAAGATTGACAAAATTAAAGAGGGAAAAGACACAAAACAGCAATGTCGGTAATGAAAAGGGAATATCACTCCAGACCTATAACATTAAAAGGATATTAAGGTAATCCTAAAAATAATTCACTTTATAAATTTGAAAATACTGATTACCTGGTTCAGTTTGTTAAAAAACACACATTACCAAAATTTAACCATGATGGAGGCAATCTAAACAGTCTCATTAACCATTAAATAAATTGAAGTTTTAGTTAAAATATCTAAACATTAATCCCTAGCCACAGATTGTTTTACCAAAGAAATCCTACCAAATATTTAAAGACAAATTAACACTGATTTTACACAATGTCTTCCAGAATATATAAAAGAAGAGAACACTTCCCGGCTCAATTCAGGAGACTAGTACTACCCTGATATTAAAACCAGAAAAAGAAACTATAGATAAAAGAAAACTACAGGGGGCGCCTGGGTGGCTCAATCGTTAAGCATCTGCCTTTGGCTGGGGTCTTGATCCCGGGGTCCTGGGAGGGAGCCCCCACATCAGGCTCCCTGCTCAGCGGGAAGCCTGCTTCTCCCTCTCCCACTCCCCCTGCTTGTGTTCCCTCTCTCACTGTCTCTCTCTGGCAAATTAATAAATAAAATCTTATAAAAAAACACAAAAAACTACAGGCCATGAACCAATATGCAAAATCCTCAACAAAATATTAGCAAATTTAATCCAAAAGTGTGTAAAATAATTATACACTATGACCATGTGTGATTTTTTTCAGGTATGTAAATAGACTGGTTCAGCATTAAAAAAATTCAGTCAATAAAAATTATCATATCAACTGGCTGAAGAAGAAAAATCATATGGGTTATACCAATTGATATAACCCAATACCTATCCATTATAAGAGCAAAATCATTTTTGACAAATTATCAATAAAGAGGTACTACAACTACATTTACAAAACATATACAGAAAGCATCAAACCTAAAGATGAAAAAGTAAAATGCTTTACTCCTAGGATTGGAAATGAAGCAAGGATGTCCAGTTTTATGATTCTTATTCAACATAATACTGGAAGTTCTAAGCATTACAATAGGCATATATGATATAGGATATGTGATATAATAATATATCCTACATATTACATATTATGATGTATAGTATATTTTTATATATATATGTATATAAGTAATATGGGATAAATATAAAGCAAAGGAAAGCATCTAGAAAATTACATAGGGAGGGCTTAAAATTTTAAGACTATATTCAACTTTATAAGTGCAGTATATATGTATATATAATACATATATGTATATGTTTTATTTGTTAATGTTATATGTATATATGTGTGTATAATATGCATATTATACATGTAATACATAAAAATAATATTATACACAATAACTTTAAAAGGATCATGGGCTTAAATGTAATACTTAAAAATATATGTAACTTTTAGAAAAAATAGAGAAAATCTTTGAAGTCTACGACTAGGCAAAGAATTAATAAACTTGACATGAAAGCATAATTCATATTGAAATATCCAAGACAATTCTAAGCTGGATGGGACCTCAGGTAAAAAATAGTGTAAACTGGGAATGTCCCATTTAACAAGTGTTCATGTTGTACTAGATTGAAATTCTTCATTGTTAGGGACATAATAGCATTATATACACAAAATATTGGACAGTAAGCACAGAATATCGTTGTCTTGACCAAGTCACATTAAGGTTTTTTATTGTTGTTGCTTGTTTGTTTGTTTGTTTTATTCAGAGAAACAAGAGACAGGCTTACACTACAACAGTAATTTTATTCTAAATATATTGAAGTGTCATGATCTTTTAAATTTTTTTTTTAATTTGAATATAGTTGGCACACAGTGTTACATTAGTTTCAGGTATAGAACATAAGGATTCAATTTCTCCATACATTATGCTTTGCTCACCCCAAGTATTACACTCTTAAAAACATCCTTTAAATTATTCCACCAGCTATTTTGAACTTAGAATCTAATGTCAGGCTTATTTTTAGATAATGGAGCATAATTCAGAGACTCACCCAGCTCAATGGTATTTCAGGCAGTTGTCAATGAATACAATTTATTTGTCCAAAAATTCAAAAGAAATATTTTGAAATGTTAGATAACAATCTATTATTTTGATGACTCCATTGTCAACATATAAATTGATTAGACTTTAAAATTCTTAAAAATGGGGCGCCTGGGTGGCTCAGTTGGTTAAGCGACTGTCTTCGGCTCAGGTCATGATCCTGGAGTCCCAGGATCAAGTCCCGCATCGGGCTCCCTGCTCAGCAGGGAGTCTGCTTCTCTCTCTGACCCAACCCCCTCTCATGCTCTCTCTCTCTCTCTCATTCTCTCTCTCAAATAAATAAAATCTTTAAAATAAATAAATAAATAAAAATAAAATAAAATTCTTAAAAATGTTCAATTACTTCCATGGATATTATAAATCGCCATTGTATATGCCAAAAAATGCATTGTCACACAATATAATGAAAATATTTATACTCATGCCACTTTGAATATTTCTTCCTGTATTAACTCTATGTGTATATATAAACTCAGATTGGTTCTTTAAAGGGTAGAAAAAGTCCTTTGTCGTGGAAAAATACACTGGCTAGAATAAAAAGAACTGAGTTTTTTAATGAACTTCACCAATCATATGCTCTTTGTTATCTAGCCAATTAGTCCCATGCAATTGGATTCGAAAGATAGGTGGGGAAAAGAAGTATGGATAGGAAGGAAACAATAGATGGAATAAAATAAGAAAGGATGGCAAAGGGCACCATTGCAGGACTAGCAAATTATTCATTCAAGTATGTCATTAAAATATTAAAATAGAACCTGCTCTGTATTATCTTCACTGTGCAAGAGAAGGGATATACTAACACTGAAAAAGTAAAAAAAGGATAATCACAGAGTAAAAAGACACATCAAGAGAGGGAATAAAGTTGCTTGTATGACAAATTCACCACTAATTACTTTTAAAAATATTTTGCTTTCCACTTGTGAAAATTTTTCATGGATCTTTACTCGGGTTTGGATTCTGAGAACAGCTGAACTAATTGTATTTTCTCTTAGGTTTCCCTTTTGTAAATTGGGAATGATTACTTTTTGCCAACTGACATCAGACAAGACTAATAAATAACACTGGGGAAAATAGGCAAAGGAAAACTAAATTGTTCAGAAAAGT
Source organism: Callorhinus ursinus (assembly GCF_003265705.2). Taxonomy (NCBI): domain Eukaryota; kingdom Metazoa; phylum Chordata; class Mammalia; order Carnivora; family Otariidae; genus Callorhinus; species Callorhinus ursinus. Next base: position 46,511,710 of record NW_027397072.1, read on the forward strand.
AATCGGACTTAAAATTTTAAGAATATAGTCAACTTTAAATAATTTCTTCCTAAAAACAAGTGTGCTGTAAACAATTTGAGAACTTTTTGTTTTCTTTCATTTTTATACCTTAGTAGAGTTGTCCACTTTCTTCCCCAGTCAGCAAAAATGGTTTATATATACATTTTAAGTACTTAATAATGATCAGTTCTCATGCATTAGAAGAGACACAAAAGAGGGGTACAAGGGTTGGACAGGTGGTTAGATATTTAAATGTGGATTTAATGCCCTTAGGAATACACATAAATATGTGCTTAAGCAATTTGGATGTGCTTATTTATATAGGTATTTCACTGACCACTCATGATAAAGCATTTGCCAAATCGTGTTATGAAAAGCTGAGCACATTTAATTGTAACATGTGAGATTTGTTTTGATCTTTTGCTAAGGACGCTGACAGGTAAATGTTTGTGAATCCATTGTTTGGCAGATTGGTGCTGTCAATTTGATGACATAAAAATAGGACTTTAAGAAGAGCAGCTCCCAGGAGCAGATGGGAAAGAAGAAATACTTCAAAATCACCCGTCATTTTTTCATGGCACTTCTTGAGACTACTTACAGGACAGAATATAACTGGCCAAGCCACACAGACTACATAACAAAGACTCCTGAACCAAACCTTTCCAGTATTGTATAGATTGTTGTCAAAAAGTAGGAAAGACAGTTGCACACATGAAGGTGCAGGAAAGGTTGGGTACATGGTTGGCTATCATGGATTCATTTGCATATAAATGCCTTTGGGATGTTTAAATCACTGTTTCTAAATAATACTTAGATGGTGTTCTGAAATCATCCAATACAATGCAAAAATATGGCTTACATATAAATTATTTTTTAACCTTTCTTTTTTCTTTCCTCTTTGTCTTTCACTTTCTACTATTCCCACCTTACCGCCGAACTGGCTATCACAGTTGTACAATCTATTCTATGATTTATTAATTTACAATCAACCCCCATTAAAAATCTAGAAGTATAAAACAAAGATGAAATGAACAAAGCCCTAGCTCTCCACAGTTTGGTTATGTATTAAGATAAACAGATAATTGCAGGTGAAAGAGTATTTAAATATTTTTATGCTATATTAGAAAAATATGTTGCATTCTATAAAGATATTTTAATTCCATTAAGTATGTCTTTCATCTTCTTTTATTAATTTTTCTACTTGATTTGTCAAATTATGAAGGAGTATCCTTATATTGTTCCAGTAAGATATATATTTTCTCATGTTATCTCTACATTTTATAATTTTTATATTTTTAAATTAATGATTTGGGGCTCATAATTGTATATATTTTTAAAATATAAAACGTTTTAAGGTGACATCATCATTGGGGTGGCATAAGCCATCCCTAATTTTGTCCCTTTTTAACACCTAAAATTCTTTTTAGCCTCTGAGAATTGTTTTCAATCCTAGAATTAAAGGTACTCATGGGTTATTCAGAGGCCTTTCTCTAATTCTGGACTGTAATTGGCCATACATAGAACCTAAAATACTTTCTCTGCTTGTCTGCTCCCCAAACCCCATGCTCCAAGGATGGGGGAGGAAAAATAAAGAAGGAACAGAGTACCTAAAGAAGCTGAGTGTGGAATCAGTACAGACCCAGCAGGAAAGGCATTCAGTTAAAAGCTGAAGTAACATGCTCAAGAGAGAGAAAGAGACGTCAGGGAGGAGGATCTTCCAGGACCTGTACAGGGTGGAACACTTGCACTTGGAAAAGTGATTCTAGGGAAAAAATAAAGAATTATTATGTACCACCTTTGACCTCTGTGTGTCTAAGGCTAAGATTGTTGGTAATTGCTAAGGGACTTTAATATCAACTGCATAATAAAGGCCATTGCCATGCAACATTTGTTTCCATGCATGTGGAACAGATAAGAAAGACACTTAATGTCCATTACTGAGAAACACTAAGGTCTCTGAGCTTACTCCAAGAAGATTTTATCTATATTTAGTAAAGAAGGAAAATTAAGGCAATGACCAAGTGCTTTTTAAATTTTTTAATTTTTTTAATGATTCTTAGATTCATTTAAACAAGAATACTTAAAGTCATCATTGCTAGACTTAATATGAAATGTTAAATGTTCAACTAATTTTCTTTCCTGGATAAGTTTTTCTTTACTATCTCTGTCAGTTTTGAAAACCTAATACTAGAAAAGGAGGGCCCCAATTCCAAGCAGAAGTCCTAAGAGTGAGGTCTTGAGAATGGGTCTGAAATTGAGATAGGTACTTGCTGATCTTGTATAGGTCTAATGAACCAAGGCAGGGTCTTCAGTGAGCTCTGGAGTTGACTGAAGCAAGCACTCTCCTTGAAGCTGGTATCTATGGCCAACCGCTGGGCCTGCACCTTCCTGGCTTTCAAGATACATTGCATTGGGCTGGGTCCAGGCAAGCGTGCAACGTGGCTAGGCACTCTGGCTGGTGCTTGAGGAACAACATCTTGGCAACTGGCACACAACTGTGCCTCGATTAAGTACTTTTTTAAATGTTTGTTTTTTCAAAGTCTACCTTTTGTTTGAGACTAATGCTTGCTTGCTAGCTAACTTGCTAGATGATACAATTTTACAAAATTTTAGAGTAGAGCTTAAATCATAATGTTTCAAGTAAGAAAAATGTTTTCTTTGAATGTTTCTATGGGCTTTGCATTTTGCTCTTCACAAAAAAAAAAAATAGTAAATGGCTTTTATCCCTTCTTTTCTGACCCTGTGTTCTTGTACAACTAGAGCTGTAAATCACAAGAAAATGTTTTGGGGTTTTGGTTGGTTGGTCGGCTGTGTGTTTTTGTCCATTTCTCTTGCAGAATGAGGTCTTCCGTGTTCCAATGGCTGTTATGGTTGCAGAGACCCAACTTGAAGCTAAGGGTTAAAGCTATTTGGGAAACCCTGAATAAAACTTAGCCTTATGATTAATTAGGAGTGGGGGGAGAATACATATCTTGGCTAATTTCTGTCTTTTGGTGTTCTATGATTGCTATTTTATGCTGTTGAAAATGTCAAAGTACAGTACAACTTTGGAAAGACTTTTAGACTTAGACTTTCCTAATTTTGACTATGCCCTAAGCTTTTATTTTATATTTTCTCTTTAAGAGTATTTTTCACATTTGTTGTGTATTTTGGTCGTATTTATAAAACCTTGTAAGATTTTTAGTTTAAAAACCACCTTACTTTTAACAGTTTTATTTTTTAGCCCCTATTGGAAATTGTGCTGGCCTTTAGTGAGCTCTTTTTATCTAATTTTTATTTTTTAAACTGAAAAAAAACTATCTTTTTAGTATTTACTTTTGAGATTTTTTTGAGCTGTTTTTGTTGACAATAATTAACTTTTGAGTTTATTGCTGTGACCCTGACACCCCTAAACATCTTTGGATGTACAGTCTTAATTATTCAGCAGATTAAACCTATGAAGTATATCCTACTATGAATAAGTTCAGATTCATGTCAGCTGCCAGTCACAAAGATCAAAGATGGGAAAGCTCGGATCCAAACCTAAGTTTTAAGCTGCTAAAACCCAAACTCTTAACCACAGGCTGTAGTACTCTATGCAAATTAATGACTATGGAGGGTGCCTGGGTGGCTCACTTGGTTGAGCGACTGCCTTCGGCTCAGGTCATGATCCTGGAGTCCCGGGATCGAGTCCCGCATCAGGCTCCCTGCTCGGCAGGGAGTCTGCTTCTCCCTCTGGCCTTCCCCCCTCTCATGTGCTCTCTCTCTCTCATTCTTTCTCTCAAGTAAATAAATAAAATCTTTAAAAAAAAAAAAAAATTAATGACTATGGATGTTTCTGTTCTGCCCTCACAAATAGAGACAACTAGGCTCCATATAAAAGGTCAGTGTTGGGGGAGAGGTGAGCAATGTTTTGTGTTTTTTTTTTTCTTTTTCCTTTATGTTGATGTATGGAGATATACCCCCCAATATAATACTCATGCAATTTCCACTTATTCACTGATGGGAGTGGAGTGATGGCTTGTGGAGTGATGTAGCTGATCCATGTTTGGGTTCAAACAAGCAAGGTGAAAGGATTGCTGGCCTTCCCCAGTGGATGCTTAACCCTGTACATTTAAAGAGGGAGGAGCAGACCAGAATGCACACTATTGATAGCAGACTGCTGCCAAAGTCAAGAGGGAAGGAAGGTGGTTGAGCTAAGCAAAGCTTGTTCTAGGAGCCTATGCTTTTATTACTTTCAGGTAAATTGTCTCAATCAAAAATATTAATGTGGTCACTCTTCCAATTATTTTCTGATAATTGTTAGTGTGGTAAACTCTTTGTAGATTAGTTTTACAGAACCTATATTCAAATACGTTCAAAATTGCTTTAATTGATCTTTAATACATGGTTGTTTAGTAGATTCTTTTTTTTTCTATGTGGGAAAACGATTCTTTTACTAGGCTAGTGAGTTTTAAGTCAGTGTTTGTGGTTGGAGGAAGTTTAAAGGCATCAGCCTCCATGATGAGTGCTACTTAATCAAGACTGAAATGATGACGGCAAGATGTCTGCAAATATATAACCCTCACATCTTGGTGACATAAGATCATATCTTTAACTTAACAGCATTAAAAAATGATAAGCTCAATAGGTTGATTGATAGAATCTTCTTTACATAGATGGTATGGAGTTTATTAATGTACCAAATGGTTTTGAAATATTCAGTAAAACTCTCATGTCACATGCATAATATTAACATTCTACTATTTCATCATTTAAGGTGTACATACTATCACAACTTAAAATATAATCATTATTGTCAGTTTATAGTCTGTCATTTTGATTTTTGTTTGGAATTCAGTCCCTTCTGTGTTATATTCAAAGTTGTTTAATTCACTAAAATTCAGTGATAGATACCACATTAAACACTACATTTTTTTCTCTTCTGACTTGTGTAAAGCAATCTGTTTCCTTTGAGATTCTTCCATATTCCCATTTGAGAAAAATGACTCAGTCTATTTGATTTCTTTGTCTCTTTTTACAGCATCAAAGTCAACAGTGTCTTGGTTTAGGAGATAAATAGAACAGCAGACTCACTTCATTTCTTCAAAAAGTGATAGAATTGTTCATTCATAAACTACCAAAGCAACTTTCCAAGTTATTCTGCTCTGGGAGGAAAAAAGAAAAAAAGAATAGTTTTTCTAACCAAATTATAATGAGATTCAGTTTTAAATGCAAGAAAAAATTTTTAAAAAATTTAGATAAAGGGACAAAGCAAGATGGCGGAGGAGTAGGAGACCTGGATTTCATCTGGTCTGAGGAATTCAGCTGAATAGGGATCAAACCATTCTGAACACCTATGAACTCAACAGAGATCGAAGAAGAGAGTAGCAACAACTCTCCGAACAGAGAAGCAACCACTTACTGGAAGGTAGGACGTGCGGAGAAGTGAATCCAAGGCGATATTCGGGAGGATAGACGGCGGGGGAGGGGGCCTCCGCTGCTTCTAGCAAGTGATAGAGCCCCAGAGCACAAAATCGGAACTTTTAGAAGTCGGCTCTGCCGAGGGACATCTCTCCAGTGGCTAAGTGGGGGCTGGAAACCTCGTGGGACAGTGTGGTCTCAGGACCCTCAGGGTCACAGAAAGACCGGGGGTGCCTGAGTGCGGCAGAGCTCCCAGGTATTGGAGCGGGGAAGCCGGCTGCTGAGTGGAGATGAGGCGCGGGCTCTCAGCTCAGGGTTGCCATAAACTGTGTCCGCGGCCCAGTCAGGCGACTGCTCCTCCAGCAGGGACCCAACAAGCAGCAGAGCCGGGGAGCCTTCCTCCCCCGGGAGGAGTGGCATGGGAGTGCACTGCGGGAATGTGCTAGGTTTGGGGACTCCACATGGGGTCGGGTGCCAGAGATAGAAATGCTCAGTCACAGGCCGGGTGAGCACGGAGTGCAGCCAGAGACCCAGGAGACAGGAGTGACTGCTTTTCAAGGGGGGCGCACTGAGGAGCAGGGCCCTGAGTTCTCAGCTCCTCTGGGCAGAGAGTGGGAGACCACCATTTTCACCTTGGTCCTCCAAAGCTGTACCGAGAGCTTGCAGGGAACAAAAGCTCCTGAGAGCAAACCTGAACAGCTTGCTTAGCCCGGACCGACAAGGGCAGGGCAATTCCATCTCCAGCAAAGACATTTAGGACCCACGACAACAGGCCCCTCCCCCAGAAGTTCACCACGAACAGCCAGCAAGCCAAGACCAGGTTTACCGATCAAGGAGAAAAGGAGAACTCTAGCACTAGGGGAATACTGCACATAGAATTCATGGCTTTTTTACCATGATTCATTAGTTTTTCAAAGTTAATTTTTTTAACTGTGTTTTTTTTTTAACTTTTCTTTTTCCCTTTTTCAACCAACATCTTATCAATCCCTTTAAAAAAATTTTTTTTTATTTTTCATTTTTAGAGTCATATTTTATCCCTTCATAGTAGTTACCCTTATTTTTGGCATATATATATATAAGTTGTTCTCTGTTAAAATTTTGAGATACAGTTTCTTCTAACAGATCAAAATATACCCTAAGTCACTAGTGTATGTCTTTGTTCTAGTCACCTGCCTGATCACATTGTCTCCCTTTTTCTTTCTTTTCTTTTTTTTACTCTTCTTCTTTCTTTTCTCAAACAACTTCTTATCTTATCAATTCCTTTTATAAAATCTTTTATAATTTTCATCTTTATAGTCATCTTCCATCCCTTCATTGTATCAACCCTTATTTTATATATATGTCTTTCTTCCTTTAAAATTTTAGGAGGCACTTTCTTCTAACAGACCAAAATATGCCCAAAATCTACTGTGTGGCACTGATCTATGTACTAGCCTGATCATATTTGATCATATTCTGTTTTCTTTCTTTTGTTCTGTTTTTGTTTGTTTTTATCTTTTTCTTTTTTTTTCTCTCTTTTTTTCTTTCTTTCTCTTTCTTTTCTCCTGGTTTCAGGTCTTTTCTGATTTGTATAGAGTATATTTGCTGGGGACGTTGTTAACCTGTTAGCATTTTATTCTCTCATTCATCCATTCTCCTCTGGACAAAATGACAAATGAAAAAAATCACCTCAGCAAAAAGAACAAGAGGTAGTACCATCCGCAAGGGACCTACTCAATACGGACATTAGTACAATATTGGACCTAGAGTTCAGAATCATGACTTTAAAGATACTAGCTGGGCTTGAAAAAAGTGTGGAAGTTATTAGAGAAACCCTTTCTAGAGAAATAAAAGAACTAAAATCTAACCAAGTCGAAATCAAAAAGGCTATTAATGAGGTGCAATCAAAAATGGGGGCACTAACTGCTCGGATAAATGAGGCAGAAGAAAGAATCAGCGATATAGAAGACCAAATGATGGAAAATAAAGAGGCTGAGAAAAAGAGAGAGAAACAACTACAGGATCACGAGGGCAGAATTCGAGAGATAAGCGATACGATAAGATGAAACAACATTAGAATAATTGGGATCCCAGGAGAAGAAGAAAAAAGAGAGAGAGGGGCAGAAGGTATATTGGAGCAAATTATAGCAGAGAACTTCCCTAATGTGGGGAAGGAAATAGGCATCAAAATCCAGGAGGCACAGAGAACCCCCCTCAAAATCAATAAAAATAGGTCAACACTCCGAAATCTAATAGTAAAACTTACAAGTCTCAGAGACAAAGAGAAAATCCTGAAAGCAGCTCGGGAGAGGAGATATGTAACCTACAATGGTAGAAACATTAGATTGGCAACTAACCTATCCACAGAGACCTGGCAGGCCAGAAAGGACTGGCGTGATATCTTCAGAGAACTAAATGAGAAAAATATGCAGCCAAGAATACTATATCCAGCTAGGCTGTCATTGAAAATAGAAGGAGAGATTAAAAGCTTCCAGGACAAACAAAAACTAAAGGAATTTGCAAACACCAAACCAGCCCTACAAAAAATATTGAAAGGGGTCCTCTAAGCAAAGAGAGAGCCTAAAAGCAACATAGACCAGAAAAGAACACAGACAATATACAATAACAGTCATCTTATAGGCAATACAATGGCACTAAATTCATAGCTTTCAATAGTTACCCTGAATGTAAATGATCTAAATGCCCCAATCAAAAGACACAGGCTATCAGATTGGATTAAAAAACAAGACCCATCAATATGCTATCTGCAAGAGACTCATTATAGACCCAACGACACCCCCACATTGAAAGTGAGGGGATGGAAAACCATTTACCATGCTAATGGACACCAAAAGAAAGCTGGGGTGGCAATCCTTATATCAGACAAATTAGATTTTAAAACAAAGACTGTAATAAGAGATGAGAAAGGACACTATATCCTACCTAAAGGGTCTATCCAACAAGAAGATCTAACAATAATAAATATCTATGCCCCTAACATGGGAGCAGCCAATTATATAAGGCAAATAATAACAAAAGCAAAGAAACACATTGAGAACAATACAATAATAGTGGGGGACTTTAAAAACCCCTGACTGAAATGGACAGATCATCTAAGCAAAAGATCAACAAGGAAATAAAGACTTTAAATGACACACTGGACCAAATGGACTTCACAGACATATTCCGAACATTCCATCCCAAGGCAACAGAACACATTCCTCTCTAGTGCCCATGTAACACTCTCCAGGATTGATCACATCCTAGGTCACAAATCAGGTCTCAACTGGTACCCAAAGATTGGGATTATTCCCTGCATATTTTCAGACCACAATGCTTTGAAACTAGAACTCAATCACAAGAAGAAAGTCAGAAGGAACTCAAATACATGGAGGCTAAAGAGCATCCTACTAAAGAATGAATGGGTCAACTAGAAAATTAAAGAAGAATTAAAAAAATTCATGGAAACCAATGAAAATGAAAACACAACTGTTCAAAATCTTTGGGATACAGCAAAGGCAGTCCTGAGAGGAAAGTATATAGCAATACAAGCTATAGAAACAAGAAAGGTCTCAAATACACAATTAACCCTATGCCTAAAGGAGCTAGAGAAAAAACAAAGCAGGAAAGAATGTCCAATGGAAAAAAGACAATCTCTTCAACAAATGGTGTGGGAAAATTGGACAGTCACATGCAGAAGAATGAAACTGAACCATTTCCTTACACCACACACAAAAATAGACTCCAAATAGTTGAAAGACCTAAACGTGAGACAGGAGTCCATCAAAATCTAAAGGAGAACACAGGTAGCAATCTCTTCGACCTCAGCCGCAGCAACTTCTTCCTAGAAACATCGCCAAAGGCAAGGGAAGTAAGGCAAAAATGACCTATTGGGATTTCATCAAGATAAAAATCTTTTGCACAGCAAAAGAAACAGTCCACAAAACCAAAAGACAACCGACAGAATGGGAGAAAATATTTGCAAATGACATATCAGATAAATGGCTAGTATCCAAAATCTATAAAGAACTTATCAAACTCAACACCCAAAGAACAAATAATCCAATCAAGAAATGGGCAGAAGACATGAACAGACATTTTTCCAAAGAAGACATCCCAATGGTCAACAGACACATGAAAAAGTGCTCAACATCACTTGGCATCAGGGAAATCCAAGTTAAAACCTCAATGAGATACCACCTCACACCAGTCAGAATGGCTAAAATTAACATGTCAGGAAATGACAGATGTTGGCAGGGATGTGGAGTAAGGGGAGCCCTCCTACACTGTTGGTGGGAATGCAAGCTGGTGCAACCACACTGGAAAACAGTATGGAGGTTCTGCAAACAGTTGAAAATAAAGCTACCATACGATCCAGCAATTGCACTACTGGGTATTTACCACAAAGATACAAATGTAGGGATCCGAAGTGGTACATGCACCCTGATGTTTATAGCAGCAATGTCCACAATAGCCAAACTATGGAAAGAGCCAAGATGTCCATCGACAGATGAATGGATAAAGAAGAATTGGTATATATACACAATGGAATATTATGCAGCCATCAAAAGGAATGAGATCTTGCCATTTGCAACGACGTGGATGGAACTGGAGGGTGTTATGCTGAGTGAAATAAGTCAATCAGAAAAAGACATGTATCATATGACCTCATTGATATGAGGAATTCTTAATCTCAAGAAAGAAACTGAAGGTTGCTGAGTGAGGGTGGGGTTGGAGGGATGGGGTGGCTGGGTGATAGATTTTGGGGAGGGTATGTGCTATGGTGAGTGCTATGAATTGTGCAAGACTGTTGAATCACAGATCTGTATCTGAAACAAATAATGCAATAAATATTAAGAAAAAAAAGAAGAAGATAGCAGGAGAGGAAGATGAACAGGGGGATATTGGATATTGGAGGGGGAGATGAACCATGAGAGATGATGGACTCTGAAAAACAAACTGAGGGTTCTACAGGGGAGGGGGTTGGGGCGATGGGTTAGCCTGCTGATGGGTATTAAAGAGGGCACCTTCTGCGTGGAGCCCTGGGTGTTATGCACAAACCATGAATCATGGATACTACATCAAAAACTAATGGTGTAATGTATGGTGATTAACTTAACAATAAAAAATTTAAAGATAAAGAAAGAAAAATAATGAAAATAAATATAAGACCTATATTAAAAATAATAAACAGCATTAAAAGACAAAGTGGTTAATATATGTGTAAGGAAAATTATTACACATTTGTATCTTTAAAATGTGTATGATTAAAAATACTTAATTTATCATGCAGAAGATATATATATATATATATGTATATATATATATATATATGGTCATTGTCATGATTTTTTTGTAATGCTGTCAAATGTTAAAGGGTCTATATGCTACAATTTTCACAGAGCTTCCATGTGGAACTTTTCTCCCATACATTATATTTCTTAGGAAATTGGCAATGGATAAATAGCAAGGTAGTTTGATTTATGACTACAAGAACACTGTTTTAGAAGAATGCCAAATCAAACTTTCTTTCTTTTTTTTTCTAAGATTTATTTATTATTAGAGAAAGAGAGCATGAGCAGAAGGAAGGGCAGAGGGAGAGGCAGTGAGATTCTTAAGCAGCTCCACACTGAGCATGGACCCTGGCGCAGGGCCCAATCTCGTGAATCTGAGATCACAACCTGAGCCCAAACCAACAGTCAGACACTTGACTGGCTGCGCCACCCAGGCGCCCCCAAATCAAACTTTCTAATCAATTCTTTTGATTTAGTCAGATATTTCACTAATATTAATAATGAATAATATTGGGCAGAAGAAAAAATGTCATATGAAGGAGTGGAAATGATTGTGTTAATTTTGTATAATTAGAATATGATTCAGGGTAATATACACAGTGCAGCAAGATCTTAGGAAAAATAAACCAAATGAGCATGATAAATATTTGCATGCTTATGATCAGAACATGGAAATGAATCAAGAACATAGTTAGAAAATTAAAATCTGATGAAAATAAACAGCCAGAATAACTTGAGTGAATTGCTTAGGTCCAGCTCTGGTTAAATTAGTGGCAAGACCATAGATCAGTTGTTGATATAGTTATGAGAAAAGTCATCTGTGATGGAATATTAGCCCAAATTAGAGTAGCAAACTTTGGGAAGGATTGAAATAGAATTAACCAATAGACATGAATGTTGAGATAGATGGGAGTTGTGATAGATTTGCTTAGACACAAATTTTATAGTCTGCTTGCTTGGACATTTTCTAGTTCCTAAAGTCAAGATGAATTTCCAGGTTATAAGGTACAGTCTCTGTCAGTAATGAAATAAAGATTTGTGAATCCATACAGGCTTACTTGATCTATCACTGATGGAGTTGATCTGTCATTGATAGCTCTATTGCATGGAAGAAATCTCCACTTTGAACAATTATAGAGCAGAACAAAATGGGGTAAGCAAATTAATAATTAGTTTTGATTCAAATAGCATTCCTTAGTGGAATTGTCTAAAGATTCTTATTTTTGATAAGAAAATTTGGTATTTGTTAAATATGTTTTTATTACTTAGTTTAATATTTTAGTTTTTACAAGAAGGTTGATGATCACTGTGGTAAGCTGAATTTTTCCATCCACACTGTGGTTTTTAAAAAAATCAATCAATTAACCAATGAAGTGTTTATTAGATTTTCTTATACAGTTAGTTCTGCAAAAGGAATTATGAGTAGTCTAGAATAAATGAAATTATTATGGTCTTCATCTGCAAGGAGGTGATATGAAATTGAAAAGATACGATCAGTACGTTATAAATACGTTTATCATATACATCATGATATTTATAATATACATGTAGCATAAAATATATGAAATAAATCTGTGATTTCAAAAGAATTACAGTTAGTTCAGTAGTATTTCAAGGAGAATGCAGTTTAATGTGTATTGCGTAGAAATAGAAGAATTTCTGAGGGAATGTAACAGATATTGGGTAACTTTTGGTTACACAAATAGGGCAAAGAAATCACTTCAACAAAATAAATACATGTGAAGGTGGGATAAAAATGACACATTCGTGGGTATTTGAGAAGACTTGGTGGACTAATGAGCTCTTGACCTTAATGAGTCATTCTGAAGGAAGACGAGAGTGAGAAAATAGGCCTCATATCCCCAGATGCCTTGCTTACATTGCCAGGTATAGGATATACGTGTTAAACATTTAAGTGTAGAGGAAGAATATTTTTGAAAGAATGTAAAAGTTGACTTATGTATGTTAAATCACCAAGGTTCCTAAATAAAAGTAATTCCATTGTCATTTTCAGACTTCATCTCCAAATGATAAGATGAAATGATACACTCATTATATTTAGTGACTGAATAATATTGAAACTGTTATGTCTATGGTATGTGTCATAAAGTTGTAAAAATCTATTTCATTGATTAAAAAAAAAAACTCCAGCATCTGAAGTTGTGTGGATGATCAGAATAATCGTGTATGTTTCATCACACAGTTGGTTCTAAAGTATGTTTTTATCATCTTATGGTTACAAAACAACTTCTTTGATTGTCTAGTTTGATAAGATTAGTAGCATAAGGTAGCATGTAACTGAAAAACAAAACAATTTGCCCATTTATGATCTACTCCTGGTAAGCTGCAAGTTTACAAGTACAATAGCATGAAAGAATGAAATGAACATTTTACTTTATAGATGGGAATACTATACTTGTGGAATGGAATGGCCTAGACTTACACAATATTGAATGATAATATTCCTGAAATAAATCACGTGTGACTGGTTTTAGAATGAAAATTTCCTCATAAAGTAGAAAATGTAAAACAGGGAGGGAGAGCGACAGGTGGATGATATGTAAGCTAGCCAGGGAAGTTTCCATGGGCCAGGCATTGATGGAAGAATGTGTAGAGAAGGGCACGAAAATTATTATAGGCTAGGAGCCCATCCCTTTTGCCCGCCTAACATTTGCATATTGTTATAAATGCAAAGAGGCCTGGGAAATGTAGTCTAGGTTTTTTGAACAGGAAGAAATGGAGACAGGGTTTGGTAACATAAAGCAGTCTTTATCACCCTTCCTGCAGACCAAAAGTACTGGGATACTGTCAGAAAATGAGTAACACAAATAGAATTTGTCTCATGCTGATTTGCTTTAGGTGAAATCTCAAAGCTATGTGTCTTAATAGTCACCACATTAAAATATCCAGGCCTCAGGATGATTCAGTATGAAAAACAACCCTTTTACATACAAATATAAGTTAATATGGCAAACAGCCCTTTGGTATAAATTAACTGTGTATTTCCAGTGATTATAGACATATATCAAACCTTTGGAAGTAGTCTTGGTTCATTTTGACATAGACTGTTCTTAAATTAGGGTATAAATTTTTCTTAACTTTAAAATCTCTGACAAGAAGATACTTCTTTCAGAAGGTTGGGTATAAACATAAAATTAAAAGAAGGATAAACTTTCCTGTTAGAAAAACAAAATTAAATATCCAGTTGTGTAGAGTAGGTAAATCAAGGACCAAGTGTTTACATTATAAGTTTTTGTAACAGGCATCATTTCACCATGACACTTTAAACCCAGAATGATTAAAAGTTATTTGCTTATAACACAATTTAAACAGTTTGGGCTTATGTGCCCCCTTAGGAAAGAGATGACGCTCAGCACCACAGATTTAATTCTAAAAGTTTTAATTGACTCATATTTACAATCATATAAATAAAAACAAATTCAGTAGATACAGTAGAAGAATGAGAAACTATAGGCAAAACTGACTTGCAAAAATAAATTTTAAAATTCTAAACAAAATATTAGTATACTGAATTTAATACAAATATATGTATATATAATAAATGTTAATGTTAATATATTTAATATATATAACGTATATAATAAAATGTATATCCATTAATTTGTATAGGCAAACTACCTTACATAGTTGGATTATTTCAAGAATACAAGGTGAACCACCTGTATAAAATAAATCAATGTAGTACAGGACATTAATAGATTACAAAACTACAGGAGAAAAAGCAATTGATCATTTTAGAAGATGCAGAGAATGTTATGTGATAAAATTCAATACTATTCCTGATAAAAGCTCTTAAAAACAATAAGTAGAAAAGAACTTACTTATGCTGATAAAGGATATCTGAAAAAGTCCCAAAGTACATCTTATTGTGATCAATATGGAGATGTAAAAACATTACCTTTAAAATCCAAAACAAGTTAAGGATGTCTACTATGACCTCTCCTATTCATCATTGTAAGGGAGGTCCTAAAGCACTCAATAGGAAACACAAATCAAATGTAATATTTATAAGAATTGGAAAGAAATAAACTAAAATTTTAAAGATAATAATATAAAAAGAGATAAGAAGAGCAGTGACCCAATATTAAACATCACTTGTATTTATATGCTTAGAAACCAAGTGTCAGAAAATGCAACAAGAAGATAAAATTTCAACCACACAAAAATCAGAAAACAAGAAATTCACCAAATAAATTATTTGTATACAATTGGAGAAAAATTATATAACTATGATGGAATGCATTAAAAAAGACATAAGTAACTGGAGAAATTTAACTTCTTCATGGATATGGAAAGTTGATTATTTTAACAATGTAAAATCTCATCAAAATGATCCATAGATTCAATGCTTTATCATTAAATTCTGGCAGAGGTTTGAATGGAACTTAACAAACTTACTCTCAAATTTTTTATGTGCAAGAAGACAGGGCCAATACAGTCAAGAGACTCTTGAAGATCAGGTGAATGTGAAATCCAGGCATAAATAAATTGGCCTGTGGCACTCGGCAGAGAGCCTAGAAAAATGCTCACACAAATGTGAACCTTATGGATCACAAGTAGTATGGGAGCTTAAGGAGAAAAGAAATAACTTTATTAAAATTATGGTATAATCTGTTCTCTCTATATAAACAATGTGAAAAATTGATTCATGCCCCCACATAATAAACAAAACAATTCTAAGCAGAGAAAATATATAAATGCCAAATAAATAATTGTTTATAAGAAAATTAAGAAAACGTGATAATAGAAAATAATTTATTATTTAAGACACAAAATAAGATAACCATAATGAAAAGAGAAAGGTACCTTTGATTACAATATAATAAAGACTTTATTTAAAGTTTATTCAAAGATATCATAAGGAAACACAAAAGTTATAACACTGGAGGGGAGGTTGGTGGAGGATGGGGTAATTGAGTGATGGGCACTGAGAAGGGCCCTTGATGTAATGAGCACTGGGTGTTATATGCAGCTGATGAATCACTAAATTCTACCCTGAAACTAATAATACACTGTATGTTAACTAAATTTAATTTAAATAAAAGTTTATAAGAAAAGTTATGACACTGGGAGTTGATAAATGCCACATAGATAATCAAAGTTTTATTATTTAAAACATGCAAACATATACCTGCATGCATATAATCTCATACAAATTAAAAAAATAATAGAACCTAAGAGAAATATAAGCAAGATACAAAAATAGGCCTTTAAGAAAATATGAACTACTGATGAATAAACATGTGAAATGATGATCAGTATCAGTGAAAATTTATCTGATAGCATTGATAACCAGAAAAATGTAATTTAACCACAAAAAATGCTATTTTACACCCATTAAGATAGCAAAAATTTAAGTCTATAAATTTAAATAATGGAAGAATATCAAAACAAAAAATTATTGCTGAAAGTATAACTTGAAGGAATGAATTTTGGAAAAATTATTATATTCTTATAAGATTGAAAGTGTGTACACACTAAACTCTAGCAATTTCTCTACTAGTTTACCTCTGACTTTTTCTTGTCTGCCTTCTATGTACACCAAGATACTTACACAAGTATGTTCCTAACATCATTGTTTATAATGATCAAGATTATAAATAACTCAAATACCTACTGTTTGAAAAACAGATAAATTGGATATTTTTTAAGTTTAGATGTATACCAAAATTAGTTATTCACAAAATCAAAAGATTTTAATAAAAGACATTTCAGAGGAATGGAATGAGAGCATGAGCAGGCAAGAAGCAGAGGGAGAGAGAATCTCAAGCAGATTCCATGTTGAGTGGGGAGCTCAAGGGGGGCTCTATCTCAGGTCTCTGAGATCATGACCTGAGCCTAAATCAAGAGTCGGACACCCAACTGACTGAGCCACCCAGGTACACCACAATGTTGTTTTATTGATACATGCAGGTGTTCAAGAAATTATAAAGAAAAGCAAAAGAGGTTTTTAATTTTTAAATCTCAGGATTATCTATGTAGTGCAGAAGGAGAGGTGAATAGAATAAAAATGAAAGCACATTAGTGGTTTTGATAATAATGGCATGGTTTATATTTACTTTTATAAAGGATATTGATACATTTCAATAGCTAGGATATTGGCTATTTGTGTTCTTTAAGTTTTATCTTACCTATTTAGCTTTATGAGGATTGTATGATTTCTGCATTGTGAAATTGGTGATTTCTTTTGTGACTTACTACAGAGTTAATTATTGTCATTGTTATAAATGTACTTCCTGTGAAGGTTACAAATTTTTAGACATGTGTTGTAAACTCAAAATATCCTCTGTATGCTTTTTTTTGGTCTAATTAATCTGAAAAGTTTTAAAGGATTTGTTTTCTGTTGTTGAATATACAGGAGATATACATATGTGTGTGTGTGTGTGTGTGTGTGTGTGTGTGTGTGTGTGGAGAGACAGAGAGAGAGAGAGAGAGAGAGAGAGAGAGAGAGAGAACAAGTCATGGCTGCTACAATCATTCACCCTAGAGGAGGCCACATGTCACAGGATCTTGGAAGTTCTACAGGAGCCAGCAGGGAAGACATGGTATGAAAAACACCTGTGTATGTGTGTGTAGCAATTTTAGGTTCATAGCAATTTGAGCAGAAATTACATGGAATTGCCTCTCTTACTGTAGTGGCACATTTATAACAACCAATGAATCTACATTAACACATCATAATCACCCAGAATCCATAGTTGCCTTAGATTTTATTCTTGGTGTTATACATTCTATGGGTTTGGACTAGTGTGTAATGATATACATCTACCATTATAGTATGACACACAACTGTTTCACTGCCCTAAAAATCCTCTACACTCCACCTATTCAGTCCTCCCTCCTTCATAATCCCTGGCAACTGTTGATCTTTTTATTGTTTCTATACTTCTACCTTTTCCAGAATGTCATATAGTTGAAATCACACAATATGTAGGTTTTACATGGTTTCATAGTTCATAGTTTCTTTTAGTGCTGAATAATATTACATTGTTTGGATGTACCACAGTTTATTTATCCATTTACCTGCTGAAGGACATCAGGTTGCTTTCAAGTTGCAGCACTTATGAATAAAGCTGTTGTAAATATCCATGGGCAGATTTTTGTGTGGACATAAGTTTTCAACTCTTTCGTGTAAATTCCAAGGAATGTGATAGCAGGATCACATGGTAAGAATATATTTAGTTTTGTAAGAAGCTACCAATTGTCTTCCAAATTGGTTTAACCATTTTGTATTTTCACCAGCAATGAATGGGAGTTCCCATTGCTCTACATCTTTGGCAGCATTTGGTGTTATCACTGTTTTATTTTTTTAAGTTTTTATTTAAATTTCAGTTAGTTAACATACAGTGTAATATAGTTTCAGGTGTACAATATAGTAATTCAACACTTCCATACAACACCTGGTGCTCATCACAAGTGCACTGCCTAATTCCCATAACTTATTTAAATCATCCCCCCAATCACTTCCCCTCTGGTAACCATCAGTTTGTTCTGTTGTTAAGAGTCTGTTTCTTGGTTTGCCTCTCACTTTCTTTTTATTCCCTTCACCCTTTTTGTTTGTTGTTTTGTTTTTTAAATTCCATATATGAGTAAAATCGTGATATGTGTCTTTTTCTGGCTGACTTATTTCTCTTAGCATAATACTCTCTAGCTCCATCCATGTTGTTGTGAATGCCAAGATTTCATCCATTTTATGGCTAAGTAAAATTCCATTGTATGTGTCTGTGTGTGTGTCTCCACACATATATATGTCACAACCTCCTTATCCATTCATCATTTAATGGACACTTGGACCGTTTCCATAATTTTGCTGCTGTGGAATGCTGCTTTAAACATCAGATGCACATATCCCTTTGATTTAGTATTTTTGTAGTCTTTGAGGAAATACCTAGTAGTACAATTGCTGGATCATAAGGTAGTTCTATTTTTAACTTTTTGAGCAACTCCATACTGTTTTCCAGAGTGCTGCATCAATTTGCATTCCCACCAACAGTGCCAGAAGGTTCTCCTTTCTCCCATCCTCATTAACACCTATTGTTCCTTGTGCTGTTGATTTTAGTCATTCTGATAGATGTGAGGCAATATCTCATTGTGGTTTTGATTTGTATTTCCCTGATAATCAGTGATGCTGAGCATCTTTTCATGTGTTTGTTAGACATCTGGATGTCTTCTTTGGAAAAAATGTCTATTCATGTCTTCAGCCCATTTTAATTGGATTATTCAGTTTTGGGGTATTGAGTTTTATAAGTTCTTTATATATTTTTGATACTAACCCTTTATTGCTTATGTTAACTCCTATTCTTTAGGTTGCCTTTTAATTTCATTGATTGTTTCCTTTGCTGTGCAGAAGCTTTTTGTCTTGATGAAGTCCCTACAGTTTTTTTTTAATTTTTTATTGTTATGTTAATCACCATATATTACATCATTAGTTTTTGGTGCAGTGTTCCATGATTCATTGTTTGTTCATAACACCCAGTGCTCCATGCAGAACGTGCCCTCCTCAATACCCATCACCAGGCTAACCCATCCCCCTACCCCCTCCCCTCTAGAACCCTCAGTTTGTTTTTCAGAGTACATCATCTCTCATGATTCGTCTCCCCCTCTGACATACTCCCCTTTTCTTCCTCTCCTGTTATCTTCTTCTTTTTCTTTTTTCTTAAAATATGTTGCGTTATTTGTTTCAGAAGTACAGATCTGTGATTCAACAGTCTTGCACAATTCACAGCGCTCACCGTAGCACATACCCTCCCCAAAGTCCCTACAGTTTATTTTTGCTTTTGTTTCCCTCACCTCAGGAGACATATTAATAAGAAGTTTCTGTGGCTGATGTCAAAGAGGTTACTGCCTGTTGTTTTCCTCTAGGGTTTTAATGGTTTCCTGTCTCACATCTAGGTCATTAATCCACTTTGAATTTATTTTTTGTGTATGATGTAAGAAAGTGATCCCGTTTCATTCTTTTGCATGTTGTTGCCCAGTTTTGCCAGCACCATTTGTTGAAGAGGCTGTCTTTTCCCATTGGATATTCTTGCCTGCTTTGTTGAAGATTAATTGACCATATAGTTAGGGGTTCACTTCTGGATTTTCTATTCTGTTCTGTTAATTTCCATGTCTATTTTTGTGCCCATGCCATATTATTTTGATCACTACAGCTTTGATTCTGGCCATTCTAATAGGTGTGTAGTGGTATCTCTATTTATTTTTTAATGTGCACTTCCCTAATAACATATGGTGTTGAATATATTTTCATACGCTTACTCAACATCTGTTATCTTCTTCGGTGAGGTGTTCATTCAGGCTTTTTGGTTTTTTTTTTAAATAATGTTTGTTTTCTTATTATTGAGTTTTAAGAATTGTTGATATGTTTTGGATAGCAGTTCTTTATTGGATATGTCTTTTGCAAATATATCCTCCCAGACTGTGGCTTGTCTTTTCATTCTATTTACAATTTTTATAGAGCAAAAATGTTTAATTTTAATGAAGTTTAACTTATGAATTATTTCTTTAATTGATCATGCTTTTCATTCTGTCTCTCTAAGAAAATCACTGTAATCAAGATTATCTAGATTTTCCCCTGTTATGTTCTAGGAATTTATAGTTTTACATTTACATCTATGATACCTTTTGAGTTAATTTTTGTGAAGGGTGCAAAAGTTTTGTCTGGATTCACATTTTTTACATGTAGATATCTAATTGTTCCAGCGCCATTTCTTTATCCTTATATATTTTGAAACCTGATTATTCGGTTAAAACAGGTTCATGATTATTATATTCTTTTGGTTAAAAAAATAACTTTTTTATTATTAAATTATCCAGAAGTTCTAAGATTTGTCTGATGGTATTTTTAGAAAAGTGAGCAAAGTCCAAAGAGAGGTTAAGTAATACATTAGAGAAAAATTTTTCAGAAATGGAATAAAATACACATACTTGTAATGAAAAGCAAGGCAACAAAAAGGACCATTTTCCTGATACATAGTAGGAACATATATAATGAAAAATATACTTAGAAGATCTATAAATTTTGAAAAATAATTAACAAAAACACCAATAAACACATTTTATTAGATTATTTATTTGCAAAAGTGTATTCAAGAAGACACTTCTTGAATTTCATGTTTTGTAGGAAAGTCGTTTTGAATTTTAAATTCTACCTATAGCCAAAATATCATGCAAGATTGAAAAAAAATGAAATTATCTTCAGTGATGTAAAGACTGAGGAATTTTTAACATTTGTAAAATAAATCTGAAAGGAAAACAAAATAAAGTCACTCAGCACAGTGGAAATAAATGCACAAAGTTCTATGTGGGATACAAAAAAGAGTCATAAACAAAGAATTCAATAAATACATATAGGTAAGCCTAAATTGAGTCAATTTTCCTATTAAAAGACATAGATCCACATGGGGCCCCTGGGTGGCTCAGTTGTTAAGCGTCTGCCTTCGGCTCAGGTCATGATCCCAGGGTCCTGCGATCGAGCCCCGCATCGGGCTCCTTGCTCTGCAGGAAGCCTGCTTCTCCCTCTCCCACTCCCCCCTGATTGTGTTCCCTCTCTCGCTGTGTCTCTCTCTGTCAAATAAATAAAATCTTTAAAAAAAAAAGACATAGATCCACAGATATTTGGGGAGAAAATAGCCCTAGGTATTTCTAAGAGAAGTGTTATAAAAAATTATTGAAAATAAACACATGGAAAAAGAAAAAAAGTAGTTGTATCAGTTTTAATTTTAGTGGCATTAAAAAGTTGAAGGTAAATATACTAGAAATATCATGTTCTATTTCTTAGTTTGGGTGGTGGACTAATGGATATACATTTTGCAATTATACTAATGAATAACTGATATGTATTAAATATTTCATAATATAGAAATGCAAATCAAGTCAAATAATTTAGAAATGTATTCAAATTTTACTGTAATGTAACAAACTAAAAGTTAAACATTTTCTTTTTTTTAAGATTTATTTCTTTTAGAGAGAGAGAGAGAGAGCATGCGGGGAAGGGGTGGGGAGAGAGACTATCCCACGTAGACTCCCCACCAAACACACGGAGCCTGACAATGCAGGCTCCATCTCAGGAGCCAAGTCAGGATCATGACTTGGGCTGAAATCAAAAGTCAGAGGTCCGACTGAATGAGCCACCCAGGCACCCTGAAAAATAAAACATTTTCTTATACATAATTCCTGGGTATTAGTTATATGCATATATGTATGTGTTGCTTTTCTTCTAGAGTCAAATTATGCCCATAATTTCGTTTTATGGACTTTAGACATATATTGATGTAATCATTAATAAAATAATTTTCCTTTATTTGTCAAAACTGTAAGTAATATAATTACCCTCTATATTAAGGCTATTGTGTTGTTTACAGAGTCTTAAAATGACTTTTTTTCTGTTAGAAAAACCATTCCAATCTCTATGCATTTGAAATGATTTCAACTTTGTAATTAAATTTAAAAAAAAATCCCTAGTAAATAAAATAGGATATTAAATTTAAAAACAGAAAAAAATTACCCACAAACCCATAATCAAATAATTTTATTTCTTTAATAGAGACTTCCAGAAATGTATCATTAATAATACATTCAAAATGTCAATCATATTGTACACAGTTTTTAAAATAATGTTTTAAATATCTAAGACATAGTTAACTCTGTTTTCCTTTTCTTATTGCTTTTCATTACTACTACCTGAAGTGGAGCAGCACTGGAAGAGGTCATCAAGAGGAGATGACCAGTGAGCAACCCTCTAGCTGGACCCAGGCAATCTGAGACACCTCACCCCATTACTTGTACTTAGAATGTGCTTTCCATTTGCCTTCCCCAAACTTGAAGCTGACCTAAGGATACAACCTTGAGATTCTGATGTGTTGTTGTGACCATCTGGACTATATACATGATTGAGTCCTTAAGGCCTCTGTTATAAACTTTTAAGATTCTGGCAAGCAAATTCAGGGATCTACTCATCTTACCCAAGACAAGCCTCACTGGTAAGTTCCTTTGCTTATTAAGCCTGTCACCTACCAGGCGGGGGGCATGGGCTAGATGGGTGATGCGTATTAAGGAGGGCAGTTGTGATGAGCCCTGGGTGTTTTATGTAAGCAATGAATCATTAAATTCAACTCCTGAAACAAATATTACACTATTTGTTAACTAACTAGAATTTAATAAAAATTTAAAGAAAAGAAAGGAAAGAAAGAAAAGAAAAAAAAAGAAAAGAGAGAAAAAGAAAAGAGAACAAAAAATAAACCTTCCACCTACCAATCTGGAGTGGCCTGCCCCTTTCTTCAGCCTGTCCTTGCCTCTGTGTCCCCAGCCAGTTTGCAGACCAACAAGTGGACTTGACTAAAGTACATTCTTGAACAATTCTCTCCTCAAAGTTGCCTGGTTGTCAATTTTCTGAGTCCTTTTATGTCTAGAAGTATATTTAGTTACCACTCTCTTAACTGTTAATTTGGCCAGATGAATAATTTAAGGTTAGAGTGATTTATTTTCTATTCATCATTTTGAAAACCTCTCTCATCACACAGATTCATTATCATAGTGGCTCCATCTTCTTCATTCCCAAATTATCTAAGCAGAGGTATTTTTTACCAGTTTTGACATGAACGTGTTGAACAATTTTAACATGTGTGTAGGACTTCCTTTGATTCAAGAGCATGTTCTTCTCTAAATTTTAGTTTTTGTTTTTCTATTGTTGCCCTATATCTGGTTATGAATTTGGAAGTTTTGTTTATGTTATTATTTTTGTCTACTCTATTGTGCACTTCTTAATCGACAAGGAGTTATTTTTTACTTTGTGGTGAATTTTATATATTTTTATTCTAATCCTAATTATATTTATTTTTTTCTAGAAGATTTGAAGATTTACCTCATGATTTTTCCATACAAACTATTTTCCCTTTAAAATTGAATTTGATTTAATCTTATATTTTCTTTTTTCCATTATAATTTTATATTTTATTTGAAAGTTTAAAAACTTACCATTAATAAAATACACTATTAAATATTTTCTATTTAAAGGTAAGAAAATTAGATGTTATTTTTGCTCAAAATTTTTACACATTTTCTCTTATATTTTATTAACAATATGAATAATCATATTAATTACATTAACATATGGTACTATACATTTACAAAATCAAATCCATTACATTGAAAAAATTATTTTCATGAATCATTTTCATTAGTAATTGCTTTGAAATGATATTTTCAAAATAGATTGAGCCTTATTTTGCCTACCTGTGGATTCTTAATACTCATTAGTATAGTTTTCATATAGCAATATCTTACTTCTTACATTTCTATTTAGATTTATCCTTTGGTTTTAGTACTTTTTAAAAAGTTTTTATTTAAATTCCAGTTAGTTAACATACAGTGTAATATTAGTTTCAAGTGTACAATATAACGATTCAACACTTCCTTACAGCACCTGGTTTTCATCATTTGGCACAGACATATAGCTACAATACGTTTTGATTCTTTGAGAATCTCAGTGTTATTATGCTTTGACTGCACACATAAGAAGTTTTGTGGTAATAAAATTATAGAATTATGATATTTTTGTCAGAAAGCTCTGTAGTCATTTCCCCAATATTTTATGGCTAGTCAGTCTTTTATGGAAGATGACTAAACCATGCTTTGTTTTTCCTAGGATACTATAGTAGAATCCCTGTTTATAACTTTCTCTTATTAGGTGACTTGTCAGCTTTTAAACTTAACATTTTGAAAAGATTAAGAGCCATATATGTACATGTATATATATTTTACATTATAATTAGGCTTTAAACATGGTGCTCTTTTAATAATCTTATTATGCCTATTTCCCTGTTCCTGAATAAATCAACATCTGACTGCTCACTTCATCTTCCTGGCTGCTCTCCAAATTCCTAAAAGTTGGATCACACCATGCTTAGATAGTTCGCTATGAGAGACAATCTTTAAATTTCAATAATTAATTAATATTAATTCATGTAATTTTTAATTTGATACTCAAACTATCTTAAATAATAACAGAATAGAGTCAGATAAATGATTTTGAAGATTATGAGGGCTTTTTTGT
Organism: Callorhinus ursinus; assembly: GCF_003265705.2. NCBI lineage: Eukaryota > Metazoa > Chordata > Mammalia > Carnivora > Otariidae > Callorhinus > Callorhinus ursinus. The sequence goes on from NW_027397072.1 coordinate 46,536,436, forward strand.
TGTTGTCTTTTGGTAAATGCCTGCTTATATGCATGGTAGCCTCTTATGCAATATCCATAAAGCAATAATGCCTAAGAAATTCTCATATTATGGGGACTCCTGGGTGGCTCAGTTGGTTAAGCATCTGCCTTCGGTTCAGGTCATGATCTGAGTCCTGGGATCGAGCCCCTCGTCTGGTTCCCTGCTCAGTGGGGGTCTGCTTCTCTCTCTCTCCCTCTGGCCCTCCCTCCCCCCACCAGCTCATGCTTGCTCTCTCTCTCCCAAATAAATGAACTCTTTTAAAAAAAACTTTTCATATTATGTGTTTATAATCACATCTGAGCATATGAAGAAGTCTATCTCTTTGTCTGTTTGTTTGTTTTTTTTAAAGATGTATACTCATTTATTTTAGGGAGAGAAAGAGTGCCAGAGAGAGAGAGAGAGAGAGCAGGGGGAGGGGCAGAGGGAGAGGGAGAGAGAGGATCCTCAAGCAGACACTGTGCTGAGCATGGAGCCCAACTTGGGGCTCGATCCCAGGACCCTGAGATCATGATCTGGACCAAAATCAAGAGTCAGCTGCTTAACCAACTGAGCCACCCAGGAGCCCCTCTTTGATTGTGTTTTAATTCAAGTTTTGTATTATTTTCATCATATAAGCAATTAAATAGAAAGATTTACAGTATAAAAGTTAGAAATGAGGCAGGTATTTACCATGTAAAATAAAGATTGTTACTTTTGTTAGAATTTATGGTTGGTTGCAGATCAAATGAGCTAAATCTGTGGAGATTCCTGAATTGCCACAGAGATCTAACCATAATAAAGATGAATCTGAGTCCATACCAGGATTGCTAGCTATTTTATATGGATCCAGAATGAGAAAATATATAATTCAACTGAAAAATTTTGAGATTATACCATTATGACTATTTTATAAAATTTAAGCTTTTTTAAAAATTTGTTATTATTTTAGATCCTTTGTTTAAAAAAAATCTTTGGATATACTTAAATTATTGACTAGACCTTTCTCTGTCTCCTTGATGAATCACTTCATAACAAAAATCCAGAGTTTTCCTTATTCAGAGTCTTATTTCTCATTTTAAGTACAGTGATTGAAATTTAGTTTTAAAAGCTCTTGCTTTTATTTTCAGTGCCACTGCCAATCTTTCAACAGTTCACTTAACCTTTCTTTTCAATTGGTAATAGTGGCGGAAGTAATGACTTTCTCCTACTATAATGATCATAAGAGAACAAATCATTTTTGTAATGACAGTCTGCACTTAGTGAAGAAATGTTCTATAAAAGAGAGATTTATTATCATTATTATATAATTTTCTTATGTGTAAGGCAGTGTAATCATTACTCTTTACTTTTATTTCTGGTACGTTCTAAGGACTGCTGAATGCCCTTAAATATGTTTCTTAAGCTCCCTATTTGTCAGACAATGGATTGGATCAATGTATGCTCCATATTCTAATAAAAGTTTTGAAGAGAATTACATGTCTTTAGAATGACTCTTTTCCCTTTTTTCATTTTATTAATTTTTCTGGTAGTTGATGAGCTTCTATTTTTAACTCAGATGAAAAGTGTCTAATACTATTTTTTCAATTAATTTACTTTTACTTGATGTTTTCTCCTTCTAGAATCCTTACGTTAAGCATATCAATTATCTTGAATTTTTCCATAACATTCATTAATTTAAACTTTTCCTTTTATTTTCGGAAGAATTCTCTCATTAAGTCAATTTTCTGCAGTAACTACTCTGCTTAATAGGCCACTCACTCGTTTAAAGAGGTTAGTAGTTTTTTGGGTTTTTTCTTTGTTTGTTTTTTATCTAAACAAGATTTGTGCTCCCAAATTTTTCCCTACCCAAAGTTATTGAACTGATTGTTGTTCATAATCTCTATGTCTAACCAAGGACTTACTTAATTATTGGTAATTATTTTTTTTCTTTTTTCCTGACTGCAACTGTTAATGACTTTAAGTTTCTAATGTTATTTTCTTCTTTTGAGCTTTTGATTCATTAAATATTTTTTCTATTATTTCTTGTACTTGCAGATAAAAGCTTATATGTATAGGGCTTTGAGTAGGATGTGGGAATCACAATTCAAATATTTTGTCCATAGAGATGTTTGCTCCAAATAATAATCAATTTTTTTTGTATAATGTCAGTTTCCTTCTTTCTTTTCTCCCTTTTTGATTTTTTTTGGCTCTCCAAGTTATTTCTTGGCAAAATCTTATATGAACCAATATGGAGATGAAGTATATGTGTATACTCTACTAAATAAATGATCATAAAATCCTGTCTCTCAAGTCAATTCAAAACCTTTTAAAAAATTTGTCTTCCTTTAATTAACCTTAATTATTTCATTACTTATTTGTTGAGGAACATTTCTTTACCACATAATGACTATAGCCATCTTTATTTTTTTGTAAGTCATTGTGTTTTGTAATAAATTTGTAAGCAATAAGAGTGATTCAGAATTCTGTAAGGATGTATGAAAAATTGACATGATCTTAACACAGGTTGCCATCACTAACATGCCTTGTAGAATGATGTCTTTACTAAAAACAATGCTTGACTATTTCATACTTTTACAGTAATGGCCTTATTATTATACTATGAAAGATTATACCTCAGTAAGACATATTGAACTCTTTAACCACTTTCTATGAATTCACTTAGTTCAAAATATTAACAAATTAGTGAAAGAATCAAAATTGTATAAAATATTATTTCTAATGGACAGGAAAAAGAATAGGATGAAGTAAATTAAATCAAATTCTATTAGAATACTCTAAGCCCTTCTAATAATAAGAACATTAAATATAAAATATTCCATTTCAGAAATACTTTTAGAGATGTTATAAATGGTGAGAGAGAATGTATATCATATGTGATTTTCCACTTTTATTAACTTGATTATATTATGGCAAGGGAATATTATAGGATTAAAGTTGAAAATGCAAATCAACTGCACATATAAATTGACCTCAAAATTGGGTTGTAAATAATTTTTAAATGCATCTTTCAATTCTCTTATTTTTCACATTATTTCAGAAAAATAATAAATTACAATATATAGATGTATAAATTTGAATGCTTATCCAATGTATCTTAATCTCAAGTGTCCTAAAATTCCTCAAACTCCTTCTTTCCTTCTTTCTTCCCTTCTTTTCTTATTTATTGATTGGTAATTTGGGCTCTATAATTTATTCATTGGCAAAATTTTTTTTAAAGATTTTATTTATTTATTTGAGAGAGAGAGAATGAGAGATAGAGAGCACGAGAGGGAGGAGGGTCAGAGGGAGAAGCAGACTCCCTGCTGAGCAGGGAGCCCAATGTGGGACTTGATCCCGGGAATCCAGGATCATGACCTGAGCCGAAGGCAGTCACAACCAACTGAGCCACCTAGGCGCCCCACTGGCAAAATTTTATCTGAACTAATACCTAGATTGTAGGAATATATATCCTTCACTGATCCAACTTGGACTGAATACTTGTGGGTTTAGTTACAGGATACTATCCCTTACCATTTTTAGTACTGCACAGTATATGTACTCATTACTCTTTTATACTGTGAATTTAGCTATTGAATGTCTATCTACATGTGTACAAAAGCCTAAATTATTATAAAAGTATAACTTGATAATTGTGATGTAGGAGAATTACATGGTGTTAGGAAATTAAGCTAATGTAATGGACTTTAAGAATTCACAGATAATTGAGCTGAGGCCTGAAAGATAGATGGGAATTAGCTAGGCAAATCATTGGAATGATTGTGTGAAAGATCATTTCCAGGAATGACAATAGTATGCGTAATGGCCCTTTAGCATAAGGAAACACGAAGTTATAAGAGGTAAGTATGCCTATGGTGATGACCATGAAGGTGAGCAAGGAGTAATTTAAGGCTAGTGAAAAGGGTAAGGCTAAATATATGAGTTGATATATAATGATGTTGTCCTTAACTGAAGAGCAATAAGGAGTCTTTGGAATGTTGACATGGTCCGATTTTGCTGATTTTGAAGTTTGATGTTGTGTGGCAAACAGTGGGGAGTGGAGTAATTAGACCAGTAATTAGACCAAAACTACAGAGAAATAGTCTAAGAACAAAATATAGGCTTCTTAGATTTAGGTAAAATGAGGGGAATTAAAAAGAGTGAACAGATTGAAGAGAGATTCATGGTATGGGTAGAAGGGAGATGATATCAAGAAAGGAATCAATGCTCATTTCTTGAATGAGTTGGATAATTCACTAATTAGAACATATTTCTGAGAAGAAATCATGAGTCCTGTCTTGGACAAGATGGTATGAGTTCTTTTTAAGACAACCAGTTGAAGATTTTAATAAAACAATTAAATATACAGGGCTGAAACTTCAGTGAAGTTGCTGGACTGAAGATATAAATTTGTGAGTTATCAAATGTATGTGACCACTGAACTACAGATATACATATATATAATTGCCTAGGAAGCCAGAAAGTTAAAAGAGGAAAAGGACTAATGTTGCATATAAAGTTTAAAAAAATAAAAAGTTGAACCCTCTAGATAAAAAGAGAAGAACCAAAAATATAAAGTGGAAAATCAGGAATATACTGAGTTGTGATATTCAGGGAAAAAGATATTTTCAAGAAGGGAGCCATGAGAACTATGTTACTGTAAATAAAAAAAAAGTATGCATTGAGAAAAATATTTTTTGCATTTATAAAATAAAGGTCATTCGTAGAAAATATACTCCAAACAATTAACAATTATATAACATGTCAATGGCTGATCAGATACTGGTTGTAAAACTAAAGCAGGGCCCTACGTACCTCCTTATGACAAACAATGTTTTAGTTACAGGTTCTTGGAGAGTTTGGCAAAGGGGCTGCGTAAGGTGAAGCTAGTGCTGATGGGATGAAGGGGAGAAGATTGGATGGGGGTGTGTCTCACAGCAGAAGTACTTTGTTATTTTAGCAACTACAATGGACATAGTAATTCATTCCTAAAAACAAGTCCTGGGGATTAGTGACTTTAGAAAAATCTTATTCAATAAACTGATGGACCAGGAGTCATAATAGAGTAAAATGTGAGTGAAAATAATAAAGTAATGTTGATAAGGTTTTTTACGTAGCATGGCTAAGAGAGACATGTACGTGTAACTGGATAGAGGTCATCAGTGGAATAAAGTTGCTTTGGTTAACTAAGAATATGTTTTCAAACCAGTGTGACTAACTATGTTGAAAAGCAGAGGATAAACAAGCAAGAGATTATATATTACATATCTTAAATGACAGTGAAATGATTACTCTTAGAAAGAGGATGGTTCTTTTACTTTAAAATGAGATGAGGATAAAAATATAAATAGGGTGGAAGACAGATTTGAGGAATAAAATGACTATTGTGGAGAGTAACAGAATAAGTTGACCAGGGAACTCACTGGTTTGACAGATTTAGAAATTTTGATTGTGGATTTGAAGTTGAATCAGTTCATCATGCTATGAATTTCTGTAGAAATTTGCACCTCTGTATTGTACATTTTTTTTAAACTTTATAGTTTTCTAATGCCTCACCATTCCCACAAATAGGCTTTGAGCACCTTGCTTAGGCAACCAGGTGCACCAGTGTGATAAAGCTGGACCCTGCCACAAATTCCCCTTCCTGCCTTGCCCTGACTGTGACTTAATGATATTCAACCACATCAGCAAAATCCCATCAGGCCTTTTGCTTAAGTACTCCACCCTGACCCTCATGAGTCCTGGCTCTCTCAGCTCCGCATCTGCTTGGTGCTCAGCCCACCCCTTTGGTGCTCCTCACATGTTGCTTCCTGTGTGGTGTGCCATGCCTCCCTCTTCTAGGACTCGAGAGTATGAGAAATCTTTTTCTTTTCATATGCCACTTCACAGTGCTGTTCTGCCTCTGCACCAGACTGATCATCAAAAACCCCATTTTAAGTAATATAAGTATTCTTTATAAAATAATCTCTCCATCTCATAGGATACAAGCATGAAGAAATGGGATAGTTGAGTTTTTAATGTGCTTTATGACCCTAGAATCCACTAGCAACACTGAATATATATAAAAGGGTCAGGTTGTTGGAAGATAAGTATGTATGGAGGGAATTTCTCTGTAGAAAGTTGCTGTTGAACTATCAATGCCACTGTTCCCAAGAAGAGTGTATGTTTATATGGGATGGGGGAGTTCCGTCTCCCACCTTAAGCCCAGGGAGGGTACTTCAAACGGGGAATTCAGTGATATTCAAAGGAGTTTATTTAAAGTGGAGGAGTTGGTAAATTGACATGTTAATCCTATCTGGGAAATCTAGAGGATGAGACTTAAACTATCTGCTTTGGCAAAGAGGTAGATGAGCAAGTGGCTGTTATGTAAAGATTAAGTTGTGCTCCTAGAATTTATAGAGCAAAAAGTGTGTGTGGATCATGAATGAAAGGGGGCTAACATGAAAATACCTTAGACTGTGAATAAAAGGACAACAGAGAGGTAGAAATAGGCTTTGCTAGAGAAGAATCTAGATGTGTACTGATAAAGTAGGGATGAGCCACAGGTTAAAGAAAGTACATTAACTCAAGTGAAGGGTATTGTAGAAGGGTAGTTGTTACAAGGTAGCAGTGTCTCCAAAGAATCCAAGAAAGCATTCTATTAAAAATCTTGGGCGCCTGGGAGGCTCAGTTGGTTAAGCGACTGCCTTCGGCTCAGGTCATGATCCCGGAGTCCCGGGATCGAGTCCCGCATCGGGCTCCCTGCTCAGCAGGGTGTCTGCTTCTCCCTTGGACCCTCCCCCATCTCATGCTCTCTCTCTCTATCTCATTCTCTCTCTCAAATAAATAAATAAAATCTTTAAAAAATAAAAATAAAAAAATAAAAATCTTAACTCATAGAACATGAAGAAGCCAAGTTATAAGAGTGTCAATGAAATAAACGTACTACTTTCTAACTCTTCCTCTTTCTTCATTTCAGCTTAAGAAGGAGTCAGATACTGTCTTGCCATTTGGAAAAGAGGTGAGCAAAACACAGAAGCAAATGCCACCCTCTACCCCAACATTGCCAACACAATCACTATAAGCTGAAAATAAAAATAGGCCATATTTATCATTAATTAATCATGGCCCTCAAGATACTCTCTGGACTAGCCAATGCCATCACAAAGTATATTTCTGACCATCTCAAGTTCCCCAGGAAGAAAAGTCCTTCTGGCTTCTACTTTTATCCAGACTATTTTTACCTGTGGCTCTTGATAGTTCATCACCTGACTCCATCTCTAACCTCTCATGAATACCAACTTGTGATTCATGATCAAAACAATCTATATCTGTAGCCCCATCTCTGAAAGTTTGCTTTCTACTGCTACACTGTTATTGTGGTTTTATGACTGTCTCAAGAAAATAATTACTTTTTTTTTACCTACACTCCAAATATAAGTCCAGAAGTGGGGCAGTTGCCCTTCTTGTTCTAGATGGCATCTTCCTGCATCTTCCTAAAACCCATCTAATACTTTGAGGTTATCAAAAAGGTCATTCTCCTTTAGAGATGGATGATTATCAGTACTAGTTCACTCTTTCTCTTAACTTTTCTTACCATCCTTTTGGCACACTCCATCATCAGCATCACCCCTAATTTTCCTGAGTTACCAATTTTTTAATGATCTGCCCTCCCCTTATCCACACATTCCCTTGACCTAAACATTCCTAAAGTGAGATCACCTCAAAAATCTCATCATCTGCTTCCTGATCACTACCTTTTACCTTTCTTTAGTAACTCCACTACCTTAATATATCATTCCCATGGCAGCTTCCAATCCATCTATCTATCATTTGTTGACAGTCTGTTGCCTATGTGTATTCCCTCACTATGTGTATTCATCTTTCTCCATAACATCTTCTAAAATATTTTTTCTAAACTCATATCCACAACCTTCCTTCCCCTTACAATGACATGTTCCGAACCCTAAGTCTAATCCCTCCATATACTCACTAAATTGCGTGTCCTCTGCAATTAACACACCTCTCTATAGTGTAATCTATTTTTTACCTTTCTGCTTTCTCATTTCAATACATTTCAATACAATTTCAGTACAATCAGTATAAGAATAGCTGTATATTTACAATCTTAAAGAAAAAAAAATCTCTTCTGAACCTAAATTCTTTATCAGTTGGTTTCTTTCCTTTTTTTTTTGAGAGGCATGCACATTTTTTTATTATGTTAATCACCATACATTACATCATTAGTTTTTGATGTAGTGTTCCATGATTCATTGTTTGCGTATAACACCCAGTGCTCCATGCAGTACGTGCCCTCTTTAATACCCATCACCAGGCTAACCCATCCCCCCATCCCCCTCCCCTCTAGAACCCTCAGTTTGTTTCTCTGAGTCCATAGTCTCTCATGGTTCGTCTCCCCCTCCAATATCCCCCCCTTCATTTATCAGTTGGTTTCTTAATCTTATGTCTTTTTTTCATAGTAAAATTACTCTAATTGTTCAATGTTTTTGTTATCCCTACTTTCTTATGTCTCACTCTATCTTAAAGTCTCATCAGTCTAGCTTTGCCCCCACTGTGTCTTAGGGATCCTCTTTTCAAGATCACCAATAAGCTGTCTGGCTGCCAATCCAATCTTTAGTGAGCAACATTAGAAAAAGATGGTCATTTATTTTTTTTGTAACATATGAAACGATTAGGGATAAATGAAGAGCAAGTGAGCCAGAATAATGTTAGTTTATTTTAGAATATTTTGGGTTTAGTTTAAAATCATGCATATTTAAGTATTTATTTCTGTATGATAGACTCTATCTTGGTCTATTGGAGACCCATGAGCCATTGGGGAGCTCAGCTAAGTGGGGAACATATAATAAAGATTTTCACATTTTGCTGTGCCTCCAGGTCACCCAAGAACAGGCATACAGCAGAAAAGCCTGGGCTGGTAAAGGGGTTTAAGCATTATACAACACTTAGGGGTATTTCCATAGAATGTAAGACAAAGCCTGTAGAATCAGAAGCAAGAAGGACAAAAGAGAGAGGCTTCAGAAACAGAAGGATGCAGAAAGGGTGCACTGTAAAAAAATCATTAGTTTCTAAGAAATGCTCAAAATAGGGCACTTGGGTGGCTCAGTCAGTTAAGCGACTGCCTTAGGTTCAGGTCATGATCCTGGAGTCCCTGGATCGAGTCCCACATCGGGCTCCCTGCTCGACAGGGAGTCTGCTTCTCCCTCGACCTCGACCTCTCATGTGCTCTCTCTCTCTCAAATAAATAAATAAAATCTTTAAAAAAGAAAAGAAATGCTCAAAATAGTGTTCAGAATTACAGAAAAATGAGAAAATTACAAAAAAAGAAATAGTGAACTCATTTCTACTGCATCATAATTGAATTTGCAATCAAAGTTAAGTTATATGCTCTGATAAAGCATGTTAATCACATGCAAATTATTATTTTTACCTTAAGCCACCTTTCAAAATGACCAGATGTCATGTCTATTTACAAATATGTGCAGGTATCACTATGTAAGAGTTACGGAGTGCATCTAAAAATAACTTCTGCTTCTGCTTCTCCCACCAGATTACCCCTAAATTGAAGAGAAAAGCAGATTCCAGAGCTTGTTTCTTATTATTTCTATAATGATAGGACTGTAATGGCAGTCTAATGATAGTAGTCCCAGTGACTCCATTCAGGGAAAGAAATGAGAATTGCACATTTATTTTAGCAAATAAGCATGCAGTTAATTATAGCTCTTGGCTTTAGTCTGCCTTTCTCTTGCATTTTTGGAAGCTGGATTCACATAGTTCATTAAAATAGCAGTTTTTCTAAGAGTTACAATGTTTCTTTAAAAAATATGGATATAAAAACTCATTTACAACCTAAGGAGAAAAAGCTTCTCTTTCATTATGAGAACCCAATAACTATTTTGCACCTCAACAAACGGACAACTGAATCACAAAGTATTACCAGTATTGATTCTCATCTAGGTTTCAAATAACTTCATACTAACCACAGTAGTTGCTTTCCGTATAAGCCTTAACTTCTTGCACTATGTATGTCCTGTATTTGTTTGTGCCACTCATTAGAATGTTAATAGATCTTTTATTTTTAAATTCATTTGCAAAATGAGTATTCATGTCATATAAATGTAGTTAAAGAAGTACACGGTGCTTCCAAGATCCTGTGATGACAGATGATGAAGGTTAAGGAATCCCCTGTAAGCTTAGTGTGAATGAGTGAGAACAAAGGAACAACCAAGGTTCATGTTTGGCAAACTTAAAGGTTTTGTTGGAGTACCACGGGAATAAATACTTTCCAAAGATAGAAGTAAGAAGGATTCTAACCACAAGTGATAGAAGAGATGGACAATAGCTGAATGTGATGCTATTCAGACACTCAATCTATACAAGGAACTAAGTAGTTGTAAACTCTCATTTCATCTCCAATAGCAGAGGCATTAAAAGAATCCCTTGAACATGCCACCCTGCAGAGGGTTTTCTTGATCATTTTGAGCACCCAGCCAGATCGATGTTGCCTACTTTTTTATTCCAACACCCAAATAAATGAACATCTGCTTTATGGGCCCAGATTCAAGAATACTTTATTTGACAGAATGTTTCTAAAACTAGAGGGGAATTAAGATACCTAGCAAGTTCTGTGATCTTTTAGTTTTCAGCAACAATATGAACCTACCATGGAAACACATGTTACATGTATGCTTTGACTCAATGTTGTTCTGTTGTTTTTGAAAATCTATGATTGCATCTTAGGAATTTCAGAACTTGTTAAATCAGATAACTAGCTTTTTATGCATAATTTTAGGATATTTTCCTGATGATATAGCCTTGTGCTAACCATGATAGTATGACAGAAAAAAAAATATAAGAAACAAAGTGACACAAAGAACTAAATATGTAATTGTGTTTATGGAAAAATAATGAGGTCCCATCCCTCTCAAAGAGGTAAGATTTCCCACAATCCCCTACCAGTGCAGCCAACTAACATCACATTTAGCCACCACATTTCACATTAAGCAGTTATAAAACTGAGATCAAAGTAGTAGTAATATCTTAGATATGGTACTAGCCTTAATGGCAGACAGAAGGGAATGTTGCTATGAGTGGTTCAAGAAGTGGGCTCATGCTTTGGGAACTTCAAATGCAATTTGGTCATTATCTTAATCACCTCTGGTGATAAAACAGTGCTGACCCCCAGAATCTATGGAATACATCAGTGGACAATCAGCATTTTCAAGCCCTTCAAGATATGAAATCCTGCATGCTGCAGCCAGGATACTACTGTCCCTATTTTCCATGAGGTCCAGCATCAATAATGCATCAGGATTAAGCAAGCAAGACATTAAATAAAACCTGCATGGTAATTTGTGGAAGATGGATTAAAAACTAACAGAATGTAATAATATGCAAAGGCACACATATAGTTATGCATACATGAGATTAACAAGGATATGCATAATCGTTAAACAAAGTATCACTTACAAAACATTAAAATAATTCAGCAACATAATTCAGGCAAAAAAAAAAAGAATCTAGGAGAAAACTTAACTTCTCTTGCATCAGCCTTATTCCTAAGACCATGTCTTATATAGTAAACCTTGTTCTCATCTTGTTTGAATAACTATCTATCAGTTACTCAAACTACTATCTGTTAGTTACCCCATATCTATTATCACATTAACAAGTTCATTTTAATGGTAAGTGTTTTTACCCGGGCATATAGGGGCTACTATATTACAATTTAACTTTGACTGCATACAAAAACTCTACCTTTCATTTCCACCCATTTTTATGTTTTTTGATGTCACAATTTACATCTTTCTATATTGTGTGTTCATTACCAAATTATTATAGCTATAGTTATTTTTAATATGCCTGTCATTTAGTGTTTATTACTAGTGTTAAGTGGTTAACACACTCCCATATTACAGTTTTAGAATAGTCTGAATTTGGCTATATACTTACCTTTACCAGTATGTTGTATATTTTCATACATTTTCATGTTACTAATCAGCATTCTTTCACTTCAGCTTGAAGATCTCCTTTCAGCTTTCTTTTAGGTCAAGTCTAGAGGTGATGAACTCCCTAAACCTTTGTTTGTCTGGGAAAGTCTTTATTTTTCTTTCATTTCTGAAGGATAACTTTGTTGGATAGAGTATTCTTAGTTGGCAGTTTTTTCAACTGCTATTGAATTTCAGTAATCCAACAGTTTTCTTTCATTTTGTCCTCTATTTGTCACTTTCAAACAAATCTGCTAATATTCTGCTGACCTAATATCCTCATTGTGGAGTTCCTATTCATGTCCAGGGATTTACTCCATTATATAAGGGGCTTCTCCACAGGTTTTTTTCTCAGACTCCCTCATCTCTATTTTTGGCTTCTGCTGAGATAATAGAGGGATCCATGTGACACATGCCTAATATTCTCTATGGAACTGAGTATTGTGCCATTTTGTTCCTTCTTAGACACTAGCAAAAGGTGGTCCAATCACACTCTTAGCTTATGATGCAGCAATTTCACTTTGTGATATTTATCCAAAGGAATTGGATGAGGATCTCAAGAGATAAGTGCACTCCAATGTGCATTGCAACATTATTAAAAATAGACAAGATATGAACACAACCTCAGTGTCTGTCAACAGATGACTAGATAATGGCAATATGGTACATATGGTGGAATATTATTTGGCACACACAAAAAAAGAAGGAAAGTCAGTCATATGCTACAATATGGTTTAACCTTGAGACGTTATACTAAGTAAAACAAGCCAGTTATAGAAAGACAAACAATGCATGATTCCACTTACATGCTGTATCTAAAGTTAGTCAAACTCATAGAAACAGAAAGTAAAATAGTGGTTGCCAGTATCTGAGTGGATGGGTAAACTGTTTTCAGTTAGTACATATTTTCACTCATGCAAATGGAAAAGTTCTAGAGATTGCCTGTACAACATTGTGTTTATATTTAATACTGAACTCTACACTTAAAAAATTGTTAACAGGGTAGGTATCATGTTATGTGTTTTTTACTACAATAAAACAAACTTTCCTTCTAGATTTTAGCTCAAATTTCACTTACCCTATGTACTCTCCTTCCACTCTAGAAGGAAGAAGACCTACTGCTCTAGCACTGTAATGACCATACCTCAACTATGGAGTTTGCTGACTAGTATTTACATCGGGGTTTGCGTGTATGGCTCTCCTACAGAACTGAGAACTTCTTCATCCCAGAGGTCTATGCCCTAATCGTTTCTTCATCTTTAATGGTTAGCATAACATTTCACACATAATATGGATTCAATGTATAGTTTCAGCTGAATCTGTAATTATTACAAATTTATGGATGAATGCATAAATAAGTGAATGAATAATCAATTTTTTAAAAGATTTTATTTATTTATTTATCATTTATTTATTTATTTATTTGAGAGAGAGAGAGCATGAGCACAAGAGGGGAGGAAGGGCAGAGGGAGAGGAAGAAGCAGACTCTCCTCTGAGCTGGGAGCCTGACACAGGTGACTCTGGGATCATGACTTGAGCTGAAGGCAGATGCTTAACCGACTGAGCCACCCAGGTGCCCCAGAATAGTTTATCTTAATACAATATTGAAATAACATTGCACCTGAATAAGGTTCCACTAAGTATGCAAAGACTATAAAATCACATTAAAAAATTGAGTCCTTAATGTTGCTTCAGGCTTCATATTTGAAGAATTTGAGTATGCATGAAAGATAGAGATGAAAATAATTTTTCAAGAGGGTATACAATAAGTCTTACAAAGAAGAGAGCTAACAATTTATATTATGGTTAGATTCTTTGTAAAATGACTATAATAATGTGTATGTGTACAGGATTTGTAATAAAGACTAATTTTTCTCCTTTGAAAAAAGAGAATAAGAGAAAATTAAATAAATGGACCCCAGGAATGCTCTTATGTTAGACGTGAAAAGAAAGAAAGAAAAGAAAAAAACATTGTACTTTTATTTTATGGTAATTAAAATGGCCTAAAAAATCCATATATTTGTTATTTTTGTGTAAAATAGCATAGTGATAGCATCTTTCTGACCACATGTTAAGATCCATTTCTACTCTAAAGGAAGTGAACTCTGTCGTGTTATGAAGAGGCAATGTGTTTTCAGGCCTCTGATTGTGGAATTTTTCACATTTCCTGAAATATCTTTTTCCAAGTGTGACTGTGAAGTGGGTTATATTTTTTTATAATCAAAATTTATGTGTTTTTTAAATTAAAAATATTTATTATCAACTTTGTACTACCAGTCACCCTTATAGGTACTAAGGATATAATTATGAAAAACAACAACAAAAAAGTCACAATTGTTACCTTTTGAAGCCTACAGTCTAGTGGGAATAACAAAAATTAATCAGGTATTTATAAAATACATCAATACTAGAGGATATTATGCTAAGTAAAATAAGTCAGTCAGAGAAAGGCAAATGACATATGATTTCACTCATTTGTGGAATGTAAGAAACAACAGATGAACATAATGGAAGGGAAGGAAAAATAAAATAAGATAAAAACGGAGAAGTGTGCCTGGGTGGCTCAGTTGGTTAAATGTCTGCCTTCAGCTCGGGTCATGATCCCACGCTCAGGGGGGAGCCTGCTTCTCCCTCTCCCTGCTGTTCACACTATCTCTCTTTCTCTCTCTCTCAAATAAATAAATACCATCTTAAAAAAAAAAGATAAACAGAAAGGAAGACAAACCGTAAGAAACTCTTAACTATTGGAAACAAACAGGGTTGCTGGAGGGGAGGTAGGTGGGGGGGATAGGGTAACCGTGTGATGGGTATTAAGGAGGGCACTTGATGTAATGAGCACTGGGTGTTATATGCAACTGATGAATCACTAAATTCCGCCCCTGAAACTAATAATATAGTATATGTTAACTAAATTGAATTTAAATAAAAATTTAAAAAATACATCAATAAATATATAAATGGTATCAATTCTGAGGGGAAAGTGCACAGTGCTGTGAACATTTCTAGTACATTAAACTAACTTCACTTAGTGAGACAGAAAGTTTTCTCCAAGAAATTTATATTTGAGATTTTGTGGGTGAGTAGGAGTTAATTTGAAGTCCATGTGAGTATTAGATTTATCTTAGATTAAATAATAATTGTTGAAAATGTGGTTATGAAGTTCACTCTACAGTTGACTCTTAAACTACACAGAGGTTGGGGGTATTGACTTCCGCACAATTGAAAACCACGCATTTGATACTCCAGAAACTTGGCTACTAATAGCCTATTGTTGTCCATAAGCCTTACCATTAGCATAAACAGTTGATAACACACATTTTGTATATGTATTTTATACTGTATTCTTACAATAAAGTAAACTAGAGAAAAGAAACTGTTATTAAGAAAATCACAAGGAACAGAAAATATATTTCCAATTCTGCACTGTATTTATTGGAAAAAATCTGTGTATAAGTGGATCTGCACAGTTCAAACCAGTATTGTTCAAAGGTCAAATGGATTTGCAAGGAAATAATTTCTAAATAGAAGATGATGCCAAAGCTCAGTAATAAAATGATAATTAGGCACAAAGTTATCAGATGATTTGAACCAAATTCTGATTTGAGAATGTGGCAATAGAATGGGAAGATGGAAAAGGAAGGGTATATTTTGTCTGAGGCTGTGATATGAATATGGTATCATATCTAATAATTATCATAAAACTAGGTTTGGGGAAAATTTATAATAATTACTAATATGATAAATAGAATATAGAATATTTCAAAAATACAAAAAGAAAGCAATACATCTATCAAGAGCTAAAGAAAACTCAATAAATAGACTCAAGAATTTCCTGAAATAAGAAGAAATATATCACTCTGCACAGAATAATCACTACATCTTTGAAGGGGGTTAATCACCCTATCAAAAGGTGACAAATTTTGGTATATTGTTTGGATTCATTTATATGCTATTTCCAAGAAGAAGATGTTATTTACTGAGTGTAGGCAACCTATAAAATGTCCCCAAATAATCCCTGCCTCCAAGTATTCTTGTCTTTATATATCCTTGAGTGTAGGTTGCATTTACTGAGTCTAATAAATAGAATATGACAGAAACAATGATGTGTCACTTTTCATTTGAGGTTTATTTTGCTTTGAAAATAAATACATTGGTATTCTCTCCATAAATCTGTGACGACAATTGCCATTCAAGTTGTATCTGACAGTTGTCTGTGAAATCCACATCTCCATTTTGCAGGCTAAGAGAATGATATTTCTGTCTAGACCCAGTTAAAGTGTTATGAACTTTCTATGATATTCTTCACCATTCTTGGCTCATTTTATCAATCTCACTTGAATGAGTCATGAAACCCTGTTTTTCCATAGGTGCATGAACTAAAGGAAATGGGGGTGGTTTTGAGAAGGCTTTGTTTCCTGAAAAAAGGTTCAAAAGAGACAGAAATAATTGGTCATGCCCTTACCTCCTGCTCCTTGATATTAAAAGTGGATGGTTGGAGTGCCAGGGTGGCTCAGTCGGTTAAGCGTCTGCCTTGGGCTCAGGTCATGATCCCAGAGTCCTGGGATCGAGCCCCTCATCGAGCTCCCTGCTCAGTGGGGAGTCTGTTTCTGCCTCTCCATTTGGCTGTCGCTCCCCCTACTTGTGCTTTCTCTTGCTCTCTCTCTCAAATGAATAAACACAATCTTTAAAAAAAAAAATTTTAAGTGGATGGTTGGAGCCATGGCAGCCATGTTATAAGCATCAAGGAAAGACCATGGCAGCTCTTATAGAGCTGCCTTGCCAAATCCAGTAACAGCTCTTTTCCAGACTTATCATTTGAGAAAAATCAAACCTGATTTTTTTTTTTTTTATGTAACTGGAAGTAAGATTCTGTAACTTGCCCCAAGCATCAGTGATTTGTTATTCCTGAGAAATATACACACATGGATATTGCCATATCAGGTTCCTGAGTCTACTCTAAAAAGCCACCAAATTAATAGTACCAATATTCATCTGAGGAGGAAGTCCAGCATTTTAGATGTATCACCCTTTAATCTATCTGATTAACTTGTTCTAAGTATATAATGTGTTTGGGCCTGAAGGAATATAATGGTAGTGTTTGTTAGAATGGATATTTCTGGCTCATTTACCTTCAGAGACTTAATTCCTTAAATTCTTTGTTTAGGCTAAATGCAGAAACTTGAGTTATAACCTGAGCTAGAGTTCTGAAAATAACCACAATCTACCCATTTTATAATGAGTTATTCAAAGAAAACATTATCTAGCTAGCTAGTTAGCTAGTTATCTCTCATCTATCATATCATCAATCTTTATCATATCTCCATGTGTAATAATTATGCTAGATTCTAATATATATTTAAAGTAATATAATCATCTGGCATTTCATGATATTTATAGAAAGTTAGAGTAGGTCTAAGAACTAATGAAAGCAACACATATATGTCTGGTCAAAAATTCTACTGATACTTTCTTTTTCCTTTAGAGAAGTTAAATGGGATGATTAAATCTAGGAGATTCCTGCTCATTAATCCTAAGTGGGTGGCTCATAACCATTAAATATTTATGCTTATTTATAACTGCTACCAATGCAAAATAAAGTGAACACAGTTTTGAAGAATTATTTGTCCAGGTATCAGGTCTAAAATGTTAATTGTTGAGCTGGTTATTTTATTTCCTAGGTAAATGTGAATTATATTCTGTCACCACTGCCTGGTTTTACTAGAGCTATGTGAAGTAGCATGGTTTAATATGAAGAAACCTAATCTGGAGTGAGAAAGATCTGAGTTTACTTTTGATTCTGGCATTAATTATATGCGTGATCTTGAACAAAGCTCTTCTGAATATCTATCTTCTCTTATCATCTTACTTACTCATTTGACTGGTTGGGTGGGGCCAAGTGACTAGTGCTGGCCAAAAAGTTATAAGCCAAGTACTATCGCTCCCCTTGGGCTATGGAATTTAATTGTTGGAAACATCAGCAGAAGTTGTCTTTCTCTCTGTAATAATGACAAACAATGTTGCACATAGTAACTATTCCAGAGAATAGCTTTGTCCCAGAGAGGACAACGCAAAGAAGGACCCAAACAATCCTTTTTGGACCTATAGAACAAGCAAAAAATAAGCTTTTGTTCCCTAAGCCTCCCATATTTTGGTAATTTTATTGCATTACAACCTAGTATATCTTTTTTTTTTAACCTAGTATATCTTTAATGACAATTATTGAGAGAACTACAACTGGTACCAAAAAAGAAAAAAAAAAAAAAGAAGATACAACACTCTGGACATTTGAAGTTGCCGAATAAATGACAATCATAGTCATCACAGTTCCTATTGGTAATAGTCATTAACATTGTCATTGATACTTTGGTAATTATTCTGGTGACTGGGTTCTGGAATAAGATGACTAATTTTAAAGATCAGTGCAGTATTTCCATCTTTAGGTTGAAAGGTAAACGGGATGAAAAAGATGCGACTGAGAAAAAGGCCGGAAGAACTGCTTAATTTAGACTGTGAAGATTTATAAGAGCTGCATTCTCTAAACCTAGCTTTCGTGTCTAGAACTGAGGGTAACCAACAAAAGTGTTTGCATTTGAAAGAAATGACCCTCCACGGGGGCGCCCGGGTGGCTCAGTCGTTAAGCGTCTGCCTTCGGCTCAGATCCTGGTCCCAGGGCTCTGGGATCGAGCCCCACATCGGGCTCCCTGCTCGGCGGGGAGCCTGCCTCTCCCTCCCCCACTCCCCCTGCTCGTGCCCTCCCTCTCGCTGTGTCTCCCTCTGTCAAATAAATAAAATCTTAAAAAAAAAAAGAAATGACCCTCCATGGATGTAGGTTTTTTTATTCACAGGAAGCTATTAGCTATAAAGCTTTGACAATTTGTGAAAAAAAAAAAAAAACTATTACTAAAACTAAAAACAAAACTATTACTTGATTATTGCCATGGTATAAAATAAATATCCATGAATCGTTATTGACATAAATAAAAAAAAAAAAGAACAAGGGAAGTCAGAGATGCTGTCATAACCAAGAGGAGACTAGGAGCTTTAGACTACCTTAATAAAAGATAGCACTGAAATACAGGAGCATTACTTAGTTTCATGATTACAGCTTGCCCTGGTTATTTAAACACAACTGTGGGTTCTGGGCAGCAACCTCTGAGGGTACTACCATGTAGATCAAATAATCAATTCAAGCAAAAAGGAAGCCAGGAAAATAAAGTATTCTGGGGATGATATTGGAGAAAAATGATACATCGTTGCTGTCTATGCTGGGAACATTAGAAGGTATAGTTTTGATATCCAGCTATCCTTCATCTACATTATCATCCTAGATAATAAAAATGTATTACATATTTTTTTGTCCCAAAGAGAAGACTCTCTTTCATTTATTTACCTTCTTTGAGTTAGATTAGCAGGCTATTTAGTTCCATTAAAATGGCAAATAGATTTATGGTCAAGTTGTCTGGTAAATGATTTTTTTTCTTAATATGTGTTTTACAGGATGTCTTTCCTCACACCATGATTTATTTGTGGAAAGAACAAAATTCCCCTCTGTTTCTTATATCGACCTGTCCCTTGGCTCTGAACAGTCAATAAGTTATTAGCTTAGGGATAATGTATTACTACTTCTCTTTTTATATGGGTATATATTTGTGTGAGTATATTCTGTGTGTGTGCTCATCATCATTATTAGCTAACTGTATGTTAGACAACAAGCTAGGTACCCTAATGCAAAGATCTAGGATTTCATAATGCTTTCCCTCTAGGAAATTTCAGGATTTATTAGTTGAAACACCACATTGAATGCATAATTATTGCACTTACTTGTCCCTACAGAATTGCCTTCCTTGGCATTTTAAAGAGGTATTAATCAGAAATGTTTAAAGTCATTGCATGGCATTGCTTAAACCCCCCTCTTCCCTGAAGAAAATTTCCCTTTTTTTCAGCTTTATTGATGTATAATTGACAAATAAAATGGCAAGATATTTCAAGTATGCATCATTGGCATTTAACATAAGATTCCCACTATCTAACTAATTAACACATCCATCACCCCACATATTTATCTTTTTTTTATGAGAACATTTCAATTCTACTCATTTAGCAAAATTCAATGATATCACCAGGTTTTACATTAGATCCTCAGAAAATCTCTTTTTAGTCATATTCTTCCATTGCCTAGTAAAATACTTCATCTAATGAACTCAGTGAGGATAGAATTCAGGTTTCTTCATATATTTTTACAAAAGCGTTTCAGAGTAAAACCCAAGATATAACACCAATGTATTTACAAAGAGAAAGAAGGAGAGTCCACTTCTTCTACTCTTTCCTAAAGGCCTACTCACTAACAATAATCAAGATAATCCTCCCACTTTAATTTGCTACATTTTTAATGTTCCACAATTTTTCTCTATCAGATAATATTTCTAGGTGAATATTGGATTTGTTGAGTTAGGTCCAGGCACATATTGAGCAGACCAATATTCAGTTCTTTCAATTCTATCTCATTTTCCTCTCTGCTCTTGCATAGTAAGGCCAGTTGTCATAAAATCTTCAAATAACCACCTAGAGGAGTGTGAAACCTGGCAAGCTGGTTTCAGGTTATATTTGACTAAGTTGTTTCCCCTCACCCATATAGTTCACAACCAGATTGGAGGTTTGAGGATTTCTGCCTTTCCCACCGTCAAGCGTTGCTAGTATTTGCCTCCAGGCACTGGAGATATTAGCAAACCTGAATAGGATAAAGGGGGGAAGACATTGCTTCATTTACTCTCTGAGCATATCAATGGAAGCAGTAGGAATTACTCCATTTTGGTCTCATGTGCATCTTTTTGTTGAGCCACTTTACTTTTATATGAAGCTTAGCAGGACTCTCCACTGTTTTTGGTCATGGTGTTGAATGCTCCGCATTTGCACTGGACACAGTATAATCATCTATTAGTAATACTAGCATCTTGGACTCTGTGCCACAAATATTTTCCTTCCTCGGTTTTTTCATTACCTCGTTTTCATTTGGTGTATTTTTGGTATACCCTAATATATGTTTAAAATCAGAAGTCAATATGATGAACTTTTATGCATGCAACATCTTCTCCGTGTTCAGATTATAATACACTGTCATCCAGCCCAAATGTTAACCATAGAAGGAGCTAATGGATTGTGGTGTATTGCTGGGAATAGCCAGCAATCCCTGTACCGACGGATGAAAGATAACTCCAAACTTTGCTGTGAAAGAGAGGAGAAGGCAAGGGAGAATGCTCAGAGATGAAGACCCTTTGCTCTTCTTTGCTCCCGCTTTTATTGGTCCTTCAGGATATCCTTATCACTGTTTCTCAAGCACGTGATGTGTGACAAGGGGTCTCACTGAAACTGAGAGGATTTACGGGAAAGATAAGATATTCTAATCTGCATGTTCTACTAAACATAGCCTAAGGGACAATGCATACATCTCTTAGATCACAGGTCCGCTGTTTGGGCTAAGAGAGCTTTGGGGGGAAGGTAACTCCCCGCTGCATTCCAACGGCAGCATGGTCTCTGGGCCCTGGCATTCCAAAGGCCCAAGCCCTTCTCTGAAACCCTCCCTTGCCCCCAGCAGCCTTTGTGTTACATTTTAGCAAGCCAGGTATGATGGCTGATTTCATGCTCTACATTAACCCCAATAGTGTATTCATACAATAGATATTATTCAGTAATGAACATATGCAAATTATGTTATACTCCAGAATGGATGAATCTCACAGATGGCATGTTGAGTAAAAACAACAGACACAGAAGAATGCATGCCTGTATGTAATGTATGAAAACAGGTAAAATTAATGTGCTATAATAAAAACTAGTCAACTTGGAGGTAAAAATGTCTAGAAGAGGGCACCCGTACTTGAGTACGATTATTTTCTATTTCTCGGTCTGGGGGTGGTGGTTACATAGTGTCTTTATTTGTAAAAATTTATTGAACTATATAAATGTGTGTTTATTGAACTTTTATGTACACCGTGCTTTAATGAAATAGTTTAAGACAAGAACAATGTAGGAAAATAGGGGACTGCAATAGTTAGACTGATATCCAGATTCTTGCCAATGTATATATGTGTTTGATTGGGAGATTGGCAGTGAGGTTTGAATAGAGATACCCCCTCTTCACAATGTGCTTCATGGAGGCAAAGCTGGACATACATTTTTTTTTTCAGAGTCTAAGCACGTTTCTCCTGTTTTGGCTTCATCATCTTATATTTACTGAAGTTTCTATTGGATAAATTTTGCTCAAGAATTTAAGTGGTTCATCAGTCTCATTTTTGTTATTTTACTGGGAAATTCACAATATAATCGTAATTTGGCTCCTTTCACCCCCTTGTTGCCATCACCAATGGTGTAAGCCATCTCCTCATTTCTCCAGATTATTGTAACAGAGTCTTAACTGGGTCTCTTCCCATCCCTGTCTCCATCAACTCCAATCCTTCCTTCGCAAGTCAGCAGCAAAGTGATTCTGAGAAAATATAATTTGAATCTGATTCTTTTTCTTACAGACCTCTAATAATACCCCATTTCAATCATATTTTAAAAACCCTTGCAATCTTTCTGACCTCGTTACCTACTCTTTTCTCAAGCACTCCGTTCCAGCCACACCAGCCTTCTGGCTATGCCCACAAGTACAGTTCCTTCTGCCCGGGTACTGTCCTCAGATAGACTCGTGGTCAGCTTTCTCACTACTTTCACGTATTTATTCAAATTTGAACCCTGGCCCTTATTCCAAAACCCATGTTCCCTTTTCTTGATTTGTCTCCTAAATGTTTATAACTATCTGGAATATTCTATTTATATAATATCTGTGTCACTCACTACAGGCAGAGATGTCTACCCTCCCATGCCAATTTGTTCACTGCTATTTCCAGAACTTAACAAAGTGCCTGCTAAGGTAGGTCTTCAATAACGTTTGTTGAAATAATGAATAAAATATGTTATTTTCAATGTGAAACCCTTGGTTTCTTTTTAGATATATAGATAAGTGTAATGTTAATGAAGAGATCATTCTTATCTACACTGATATGAAATGCAAATCCTGGTTTTCATGTTCTGCTGTGTGGAAATCATAAATTGATAGATATAAATAATTTAAAACAAGCTCACTATACCTTTGAATAAATTTCTTCTGATAGAATGAAAAACATTTATAGCAAATGTTACCATAGAATTTGTTATTTAGGCACTGGTGATAAAAATTATTTATTCATGCACATACAAAAAAGAGATAGGAGAAAGAGTTTCAGGAAAAATTCATTTAAAAATCATTCCTAGCATCAAATGGTGACACCCACTCATAATCCTGACCGTGGTTAAGGCAGTATTCTGTGCTCCACACACATAATCATATGACCAAATCTTCTTAGTCTTTTTTCATTCAAGAGCATTTTTTTCCCTACCACACCCCTGCCACAGTGAACGTATTTTGTTAAAATAGGCATAACAACAGCAATACTGGTGAAGCAAGAAAACGAAGTAATACTATGTTTCTCTAAAGAATTCCCAGTTGTGAAAATAAATGTTGGCTCATATATTCAAAGCTTTTAATGAATCTGGAATGAGAAAATGGGTAAAATTAGGAAGAGTAAATTTAAAAAAAAAAATCATGGATGGAAATGTAGATGGACTATATACAGACTTAATTAACTTCTATTTCTTAAATGTGGAAAGCAATGAGGTTATTATTTTTAGTATTCTACCTAGAATCAAATACACAGTGGTATTTCCTATGTGCTCTATCTCACTAATTCATCAGGCATTTTGTTTTTGGGGGGTGGGGACAAACATGGTTCAAAATGTTTTGTTCTTCTTCACTGTTTCTGTTTCAATAACTATTGCCCTTCCACCTTTGGAAGACTTTAGAGGCCATGCAGGCAGTGTAAATGGATACTCGAACATACTTTGATTGTATGTATATTTCCTTGAAATGTTACTATTTTGATATTTCTATAATCTTACTATGTCTGTTGATCAGGTGCTGTGGGAAATTGACAATAATTTGTAATAAAGTGTAATGTGATATATGTCCTTATGGAAATTATATTTCAAATATATAAAAACCTTATAAAATAGAAAATTAATAATTGTCAAGTATGTTTCCACTCTAATGAGACTGCACACCCCAGCTGTGGATGCTGCCCCCATCCTTTGCCTTTTGGATAGGGCCTCTTCAGCAGAGACAAGGACTAGAAGGCAGAATCAATGTAGCAACTTCCATAGATATTAGTGAAACAATATACAAATAGACAAAACCCAACTCCTGAATGCCAGAAGAAGAATACACTGCATCACCTCCCAGGAAAAGCTGCCCTACTTGCCATGATGTGTTCTTATAAAACAGACAAGTGCCAGGGTGCCTGGGTGGCTCAGTCAGTTGAGCTTCCTGCTCAGGTCATGATCGCAGTGTAGTGAGATGGAGCCCTGTGTCAGGCTCCACCCTTGGCAGAGAGTCTGTTTGGGATTCTCTCCCTCTGCTCCTATCTCCACTCATGCTCTCTCTCTTTAAAATAAATAAATACATAAGTTCTTTAAAAAAATTAAAAAAAAAACAGACAAGTGCCTTGCTCAGATGTTCTCAATGCATTCCCCGCAGCCCTCTTCTGAATATTTTAGGTATTTTATACATCTTCCAAATTCTATCCCAGGATTTCCCTACGTTTAATGGTTTCAAAATTGTCTAAATAGTGCTCCTCTTTATCTAAATATCATGTTGGTGTCATCAATCATCTCTCTGCTGAGAAAAGGTCTTACTGATAATTAAATTTAAATGGAATATTTTTTTATTCCTGCATATATCTATAAAATTCTCTTTTTATGACTCAATATATTCAACTGCTTTGTATCAGTGGTTGTCCTCATGATCAATGTGGCCCATCAATGTATAGCCAGGAATTTGTGTAGTATTTACACAAAGTTATATCTCTCTCTATGTTGTCCCTGTATTGCAGTTTGCTCCTATAAGATATATCCCTGACCCTGTGTTCTTTTTTAACAGTCTGCCATTTGTGTTAAAATATGAATTAATAAAATATGCTTTAATTAGTTTTCTATAAGCTTACAAATATAAAATCAGATATAGTGATAAAATCATAGTGGCTTGAGATCAAATCTTAATTAGTTTTATAAAATAGATATTTAAATTTATACTCACCTAAAAGTAATTTTCTTCTATATTAATTCACTAAAGTATTATAGAAAAGCATTCTTAGCATCAGAAATGATCTCCCATCCACCACTAGTGAAGGATAATAAATGAGAATTTCTATGAAAAAAATGCCATTTCAAAATAAAGACTTTAAAATGATATAAAACCTTTTTATCATTTAATAAGTATTGTTTAATTTTATTATTTAATCTCTCTCAAGCATTGCAACAAAAGTTAATGCACTTTTATTATTTTGCCTTGACAATTATTTTTGTTCATTGCAACTGTAAAATTCTATAGTAGCTTATCAACACCTACCTTCTTCTTTTAGGAAAATGTAGTTGTGTGATTCTTCAGTGTAATTATTGTGGTTCATAAAAACTGTGTTATTATGCTGGCTTAGTATAATACACTTTTTACATAAAAATAACTTATAGTTATTCTCTCCTCTGTTGGTAATTATAACCCAAGTCCACTGTAGTAATAAACTTGAGCTGAGTACTTGATGGACCACTTTATTTTATTCTAACTACCCTTTTTCTATTACGACTATTTATTATGTCTTCATAAATGTGATGCACAGCAATAGTAAAATGCAAGACACTGACACATCTTACTCTCTTCCAGAGGTGTGTTTTTTTGCTTAGGCAAAGTCTTCAAGTTGTTATTTATTTGGAACATTGGAAAATATTCCAAAGCCATATTCTCCCAGGTGTTTTCACCATGAAAAAGAGCTATATGAACACTTATTATTGAACAGCACCAACATTCTCCATGAAACATAACATTGTTGCCTATGGTGGCTTCACTCCTAACTTCACTGAAATGAAGCATAAAGAAGCACAAACAATGAATCATGGAACACTATATCCAAAACTAATGATGTAATGTATGGTGATTAACATAACAATAAAAAAATTAAATTAAATTAAATGAGAAACTCAATAGGTATTATAGAACAGGCATAGCAGAGGATCAGAATATTTCTAAATCAATAGAAAAATATCTAGAGTGAAGAAGAAAAAAGTTGAAAAATGGAGAAAATAATATACTGATTATTGAATACAATGAAAAGTTCTAATATACAGGTGATTGAAATCCTAAACATAGTTGTAGTAAAGAGTGTCACAAGCAATATTTGAAGAGATACTGGAAGAGAATCTACTGAAATTGATGAAAAACCTTTATACAAAAATTCAAGAATTCATATAACCGATGAGCAGAATAAACTACACATAAGCTTACACACATGCGCTTGTGCACACACACACACACACACACACACACAATGGAGTACATTAAATAAAAGTATTGAAAAAGAAAGACAAAAAGAAAAACCAACAGACAGCCAGATTAAAGGTATTTATACCTTTCAAAGAATGACAGGTTATTTTTTCAGAAATTCTATAAGTTAAAAGATTATAGAATGGTGTCTTCAAAGTGGTAGAAAATACTAGAATTCAATACCCAGAGAGAATATCCCTCCATCTAAAACACTGAATCCAAAACTTATGCCTAAAGGAATCATACCATTAAATTCCAAAGTATTCACTTTTATATCCATGCCATTTTATTCCCACACACATTTCCCTCAGATTTATGTCTATATAAATTTAAAAAAGCATGAAGATCTTTTGATGTTTATCTCAGCTTTTCATGAGTCACACTTTGTGCCTTCCTCTTTGAGGTCTACTGGGACATGAGTCTAGTTACAGTTCTAGAATCAAAAAGAGAAGTATAATATGATTAAATATATAAGGAAGTTAAAAAACATCTTATATGGAATGATCCATCATCTTAAGATGCATACTTTGTACATATTTGTACTTTGAAATATATATTCCAAAATAATTTGACTTCTGGTATATAAACTTTCTGATAAATTTAGTTTTTTTAATTATGACATCTCAATTTTATATTTGCTAATAATGAAAACAACTTGTGTGAAAAAAGTAAAAGAAATAAAATGTCATATATGTGTACTATTTATGCAATAATGATTTTAAAAGTTAGTATAATAAATATCTGTCATGGATTTTGAGTTGCACAACTTTCATCACATAGAAAGAGACTTAGGGACAAACAGTGGGTTTCCAGAGACATAGGAATTGAATATATATATTCTCTATCTATCTATCTATATCATCACCAATAGATGGAAGGCTCAGCTTGAAGAGAGTGTTTCATTACTAAGAATATTGAAATAAAGGCCAATATACTTTCTGTTAAGAATGTCAACGGGTAAATCACAGATCCAGATGAATTAATTTACACAAATGAAACTATATTTCGTTTTTTTCTGGTTCTTATTTCTTTTTGTCCTTCCTTTCTCCCTTCCTTCCTCCCTCCCTCTCTCTCTTTCTTTCATTCTTTCTTTCTTTCTTTTCCTTCCTTCCTTCCTTCCTTCCATCCTTCCTTCCTTCCTTCCTTCCTTCTTTCTGTCTCCTCCCTCCCTCACTCCTTCCCTCCCTTCCACCTTTCCTTTTCTTTTTTTGGTCTTTCCAAGCTAAATAAAGCAATAGATAGCTCCTAGAATTATAGGGCTGGAGAAAGTAGAGGACCTATGTTGATAGCATAGCATACACTCATATTCAACAAATCATTTAGACATGCAAGAGAAAATTTAACTCAGCCTTGGCAAAGAAGAGAAGATAATATAAATATTTTGAAACATTTAATAGGCAGTTTTTATTGAGGAGAGGAAAAATGAAAATGGATTTAAATCACATTAGGCTGGATCACAATAAGCAAAATATCTGGATAACAATAGCATTGAATCTAGACTTTCTTCCACTAAGTTGCCACATAATCAGCTTATAAACTGGAGATACCAGTTGAATAGCATTTTTGTGTGTTTTTTGTAAATGTGAAGTCTGACTTAAGGTCATGGCAGAGAGATTATCACATCCCCTTTATAATAGTTCACACGATATGTTTTGTGCAAGCTCAGTTTCAAGAAATGGTTTATCTCTGCAGGTAAATGTTTAGATTTTCTACAATCATAAAAAATACCAAAAAATCAACAAAATGATACTTCTTGAAATGGAAAGACTGGGGTATATATGAGATATACTATAAAAGTATACTGTATAGATTTCATCTTTTCTATGGTCAGTATAGGAAAGAAGCTCTATTAGATTATTTTCCTGCTTTTTGCAACCAGTAATAGACACCACTAATCATATTTCCACCTACTCAATGATTTGTGTTCAATCCTCCTGCTCCACGCAGAATGTGCCCTCTTTAATACCCATCACCAGACTAACCCATTACCCCACCCCCCTCCCCTCTAGAACCCTCAGTGTGTTTTTCAGAGTCCATCGTCTCTCATGGTTGGTCTCCCCCTTTGATTTCCACCCCTTCATTCTTCCCCTCCTGCTATCTTCTTCCTTTTTTTTTCTAACATATATTGCATTATTTGCTTCAGAGGTACAGATCTGTGATTCAACACTCTTGCACAAATCACAGCACTCGCCATAGTACATATCTTCCCCACTGTCTATCACCCAGCCACCCCATCCCTCCCACCTCCCCACCACTCCAGAAACACTCAGTTTGTTTCCTGAGATTAAGAATTCCTCATATCAGTGAGGTCATATGATACATGTCTTTCTCTGATTGACTTATTTCACTCAGCAGAACACCCTCCAGTTCCACCCACGTTGTTGCAAATGGCAAGATCTCATTCCTTTTGATGGTTGCATAATATTCCATTGTGTATATATACCACATCTTCTTTATGCATTCATCTGTCGATGGACATCTTGGCTCTTTCCACATTTTGGCTATTGTGGACATTGCTGCTATAAACATTGGGATGCACGTACCCCTTCGGATCCCTACATTTGTATCTTTGTGGTAAATACCCAGTGGTGCAATTGCTTGATCGTATGGTAGCTCTATTTTCAACTGTTTGAGGAACCTCCATACTGTTTTCCAGAGTGGTTGCACCAACTTGCATTCCCACCAACAGTGTAGGAGGGTTCCACATTCTCTGCATCCCTTTCAACATCATTCATTTCCTGACTTGTTAATTTTAGCCATTCTGACTGGTGTGAGGTGGTATCTCATTGAGGTTTTGATTTGGATTTCCCTGATGCACTTTTTCATGTGTCTGTTGGCCATTTGGATGTCTTCTTTGGAAAAATGTCTGTTCATGTCTTCTGTCCATTTCTTGATTGGATCATTTGTTCTTTGGGTGTTGAGCTTGATAAGTTCTTTACAGATTTTGGATACTAGCCCTTTATCTGATATGTCATTTGCAAATATTTTCTCCCATTCTGTTGGTTGTCTTTTGGTTTTGTGGACTGTTTCTTTTGCTGTCAAAAGCTTTTTATCTTGATGAAGTCCCAATAGTTTTTTTTACCTTGCTTCCCTTGCCTTTGGTGATGTTTCTAGGAAGAAGTTGCTGCAGCTGAGGTTGAAGAGGTTGCTGCTTGTGTTCTCCTTAGGGTTTGGATGGACTCCTGTCTCACGTTTAGGTCTTTCAGCCATTTGCAGTCTATTTTTGGGTGTGGTGTAAGGAAATGGTCCAGTTTCATTCTTCTGCATGTGGCTGTCCAATTTTCCCAACACGATTGTTGAAGAGACTGTCTTTTTGCCATTGGACATTCTTTCCTGCTTTGTCAAAGATTAGTTGACCATAGAGTTGAGGGTCCAT